>NC_056749.1:318433416-318675916 GCF_019279795.1 Protopterus annectens | reverse complement strand
CCCAGTAATAATAAAATCAAATACTTATAGGCAAAATGAAGCACAGCGAGCTTATAAAATAAATCAAGTCCTACTTTTATTAGGTAAGCATTTTCACCACATCAGCATGGCTTCTTCAGACCTTAATAACACATGTTTATTCAACGTACACTTATAAAACATTGCAACTTAAAACATCCAGTGATGTGTATTCCCCCCATTCATTAGTGACATCATCATCATCCAAGCTTTCTTAAAGGTATATCATGCTTTATAAATTAAGTTAATCATTTGAGCACTCCATCACAACAACCAAAAATATATCTAGAATTATATGTGCACAAAATCACCTAAGTAAACCTCTAGCTTTAAGTTTACGCTTAATGGAAACTACTTCATTAAGTCCAGCTCCCTTGTCAGCCCTAAGTTTCAAAATCCATCTCAGTTCTGCCCCTTCAGTTTTATTTTCTACGTTACCTATTCTAGCTGTTTCATGTATAACTTCAATCACCCTGAAATTAAAATCATGTTCAAGTCCAGTGTTTAGGACATATTTAGCTATGGCATTATTTTTGTTTCCATTCTTACCACTATATAAATGTTCTCTGATGCGTTCCCTAAGGGTACGATCTGTCTTCCCTATGTAAAATCTTTGACAACAGACACATCTAGCCATATACACTATATGGTTAGTATTGCAATCAGCCTTTATGCTGAATCTATACTGTTTATCTGTGTCTGGATGTAAAAACTCAACTGATTCTTTGTCTATATGCTCACAAGATCTACATTTACAATGGTATGAGCCAGATAGTACATGATTCACATACACATACTTGCCAGTATTGGGATTAGAACTCCTGCCTGTCTAGGTATTTCTACTATAGCACTACGCAGTTATGAGACACGCCACAGACCTTATTAAATTTTAATTAAATTAATTTTGCCTATAAGTATTTGATTTTATTTTATATATATATATATATATATATATATATATATATATATATATATATAATTAGCAGGGATAGTAAACAATCAATCTTTTTTGATTTACTGTTTAGAGCATTCACTGTTTCATGATATAAACACCTAAACAAAGTAAAGCATTAGCAAGTTTTAATGTTATTACCAACCAACCAAAAAAAAAAAAAAAAAAAAAACGATGAGAAAATGGGAATTATTCCGCATGTAAAATAAATTCTGGATATTATAAAGGAAATAAAAGAACATGACTGACATCTTTGGAAAAGAGGCAAATTTCATAGAAATAAACTGAATTTCATAGCAACGGTGCATTCAGAATAATGTTCAGGAGGAGGAGAGATGTTAAAAGGAACGTAGAGAATGAGCAACTTACTTAAGGTTGGAGTAAATGAAAATTGATTAAAAAAATATGCGTATATACTGCATAACAGTGGAAATGGAAACTGTCATTCAAGTTTGCTTCTTTTCTATTAATGTATATAATAGTGTTACAGATTAAAGTGTGATGATTTAATAAAGATAAAAAAAGTTTTGGAAAACCTTTGACCCACTTCTTTATCCTGACCGCAGCTAAATTCCATCAACTTAGACTCAGCTTAATGTCACAATATATCATGACTGTTTCAGGAAACAGGCTTCTAGTCTATATACTGAACATACAGATCTACTGAATCCCATCTCATGTCCTCAATATACAAACTGTTCATGACAACATATGTTTTAAACTACTGAACAAAATGAAATTAGGTTCCACTCTTGTAAAGAATGTCACTCTAGCATTCTTAGAAATTACAGCATGATATTTTATCTATGCAGCTGTTGTTCTCATGCAAAGATCCAATAAAGAAGGGAAACTACCTAGGTGCTGGAAAGCATCATTTGTTTATACTATTATGGAATATGTTCATGATGAGCTCAACTATGACAACTTTATTTGTGCAGCTTTCCTGGACTTATAACGAACTTCTGATTGTGCTACTCACTCAGGGCTCTTTTCTGTTGTAAACAAACAAAGAATCATCCAATCTGAAAGTAAGTATTCATCATCTTCTTTCAGCTGTTCCTGTTAGGGGTCACCACATTGGATCACCTGTTTCCATTTCTTCCTGTCCTCTGCATCTTGCTCTGTCACACCAACCACCTGCATGTCCTTTCTCACTACATCCATAAACCTTATCTTAGGCCTTCCTCTTTTCCTGTTACCTGGTAGCTTCATCCTTAGCAACTTTTTCCCAATATACTCCGCATCCCTTCTCAGCACATGTCCAAACCAACGTAATCTTGCCTCTCTGGCTTTGTCTCCAAACCTTCCAACCTGGGCTGACCCTCTAATATACTTATTCCTAATCCTGTCCACCCTCGTCATACCCAGTGCAAATCTTAACATCTTTAACTCTGCCACATCCAGCTCAAACTCCTGCCTTTTTGTCAATGCCACTGTCTGCAACCCATATAACATAGTTGGTCTCACTACCCTCTTGTAGACCTTCCCTTTCACTCTTACAGGTACTCTTCTGTCACAAATCACTCCTGACACTCTTCTCCACCCACTCCATCCTGCCTGTACTCTCTTCTTCACCTCTCTTCCACACTCACCGTTACTCTGAACTATTGACCCCAAGTATTTAAACTCATCCACCTTTGCCACCTCTACTCCTTGCATCCTCACCATTCCTCTATCCTCCCTCTCATTCACACACATATATTCTGTCTTAGTCCTGCTGACCTTCATTCCTCTTCTCTCTAGAGCATATCACCATCTCTCCAGGGTCTCCTCCACCTGTTCCCTACTCTCACTACAGATCACAATGTCATCTGAAAAGATCATAGTCCATGGGGACTTCTGTCTGATCTTGTCTGTCAACCTGTCCATCACCATTGCAAATAAGAAAGGGCTCAGAGCTGATCCTTGATGTAACCCCACCTCCACCTTAAACACATCCGTCACTCCCACCGCAGACCTCACTGCTGTCACACTACCCTCGTACATATCCTGTACCACTCTTACATACTTCTCTGACAGTCCTGACTTCCTCATACAATACCACAACTCCTCTCTAGGCACCCTGTCATATGCTTTCTCCAAGTCTACAAAAACACAGTGCAACTCATTCTGACATTCTCTGTACTTCTCCATCAACACTCTCAGAGCAAACATCGCATCTGTAGCGCTCTTTCCCGGCATGACACCATACTGCTGTTCACTAATCATCACATCCCTTCTTAACCTAGCTTCCACTACTCTTTCCCATAACTTCATGCTGTGACTGATCAATTTAATCCCTCTGTAGTTACTACAGCTCTGCACATCACCCTTATTATTAAAAATCGGTACCAAAACACTTTTTCTCCATTCCTCTGGCATCCTCTCACTTTCCACGATTTCATTAAACAATCTGGTTAAAAACTCCACTGCCATTTCACATAAACACCTCCATGCTTCCACAGGTATGTCATCTGGCCCAACAGCCTTTCCATTCTTCATTCTCTTCATAGCTATACTTACTTCCTCCTTGCTAATCCATTGTACTTCATGATTCACTATCTCTACATCATCCAGCCTTCTCTCCCTCTCATTCTCTTCATTCATCAATCCCTCAAAGTACTCTTTCCATCTCCTCAACATACACTCCTCACCTGTGAGTATGTTTCCCTCATTATCCTTTATCACCTTTACCTGCTGCACATCTTTCCTAGCTCGGTCTCTCTGTCTAGCCAATCGGTACAGGTCCTTTTCTCCCTCCTTAGTGTCCAACCGTTCATACAACTCTTCATATGCCTTATCCTTAGCCTTCACCACCTCTCTCTTTGCCATTCACCTCATATCCTTATACTGCTGTCTACTTTCTTCATTTCTCTGACAATCCCACTTTTTCTTTGCCAACCTCTTTGCCTGTATACTCTTCTGTACTTCCTCATTCCACCACCATGTCTCCTTGTCGTCCTTCCTCTGTCACGATGCAATACCAAGCACCTTTCTAGCCGTCTCCCTTACTAGCTCTGCTGTAGTTACCCATCTATTTGGTAACTCTTCACTGCCACCCAGTGCCTGTCTTAACTCATCCCTGAACTCCACCTCACAATTACCCTTTTTCAATTTCCACCATTTGATCCTTGGTGCTGCCCTCACACTCCTCCTCCTCTTCTTGATCACCAACGTCATCCTACAAACCACCATCCTATACTGCCTAACTACACTTTCTCCAACCACCACTTTACAGTCTCCAATCTCCTTCAAACTGGCCCTCCTATATAAGATATAATCCACCTGTGTGCATCTTCCTCCACTCTTGTATGTCACTCTATGCTCCTCCCTCTTGTTAAAATACGTATTCACTACAGTAATATCCATCCTTTTCGCAAAATCCACTACCATCTGACCTTCTGCATTCCTTTGTTTAACACCATACCTACCCATCACTTCCTCATCCCCACTGTTCCCTTCACCAACATGCCCATTTAAATCTGCTCCAGTCACCACTCTCTCACCCTTGGGTACAGTCATCACCACTTCATCCAATTCACTCCAAAATTTTTCTTTCTCATCCATTGCACACCCAACTTGTGGAGCATATGCACTAACAACATTAATCATTACACCATCAATTTCCAGCCTCATAAACATCACTCTATCTAACACCCTTTTCACCTCCAAAACACACTTTGCATACTGTTCCTTCAGAATAACTCCTACGCCATTTCTCCTCCCATCCACACCATGATAAAACAATTTGAACCCACCTCCGATACACCTAGCCTTACTCCCCTTCCATCTGGTCTCTTGCACACACAATATACCAACATTCCTTCTGTCCATCATATCAGCTAGCTCTCTCCCTATACCAGTCATACTGCCAACATTCAAAGTTCCGACCCTCACTACCACAGTCCTAGCCTTTCTCCTCTCTTCCTGCCTTCGGCCATGCCTTCCACCTCTTCTCCTCCTTCGGCCAACAGTAGCTCAATTTCCGCCAGCACCCTGTTGGCTAACAGTACTGGTGGCGGTCGTTGTTAACCCGGGCCTCGACCGATCTGATATGGAAATATTAACTGGTGACTGCATGAAAAGATTTTTAAGTATTGGTATCCCAAAATGCTTAGTATTTGGTCTCCTCTTGTTCAAGCATTACATAAACAAAATGTCCGATGAAACTAGAAATGCAGAACTAGTACAATATGCAGAGGATTCTTCAATTGCATTTACTGTTAGTTCTCATCAACTGATTAAATTTAAACTTTAGGACTGATTTTTTTTCACTCAAAGCACAGCTAAATAGCATAGACCTAAATCTTGTCTGTAAGACAAAATCAATGTTGTCTTTCTTCTACTCCCATTACATCTTTTAATAACTATTTTTCTGTAGCCAGATACTAATAGCAGAGCTGGAACAAACAAACTAGTAGTCCTTTCAGTGAATAATGTTATGACTGAGCAGTTATTATACTAACTCTCAATAATCCATTAAAATTTGACTTGCACATCAAAAGTTGTGGCCCAGGTGAGCACTTCTGAAATCTGTTGATGCAGACTGGAAAGATGGGCATAACATTCTGAGGAGAAGGCGGTATATTTATTTATTTATTTGTTTATTATTTTTTAACAGGGTAGATGGGCTGATATGAAGACCCATTTCAGCCATGGCAAGAGTGAAACACATGCAAATAACTGGCATGCTGTTCAAACCATTTTAATACACAAATGGATTTATGGTCAAAGGCCTCTTCCAAAAAGTGTTTTGTATATTTCTCAGCATTGGACAAAGGGCAGAGCTGAGTCATGAACAGGTAGAGGAAAATAGGGGTGTGTGACATGGCCTCCCTAGCTGTTGAAGTTAAGTTTTGCTGGCTCATGCAAATGAGCATTCACACACTCAATGTATGAGTGTAAGTCATCTTTGCAGTGACCCACACTCCCATTTCTCCATCACGGGAAGTGGTTAGGATACATAAAATAATTATAAATATAGCTACACATATAGATATAGACATAGACATAGACACATCCTCATTTCCAGGATATCAGTGACAACAGAAAATGCCCCACATTCTATTTCAGGATGATCCTTCCAGATGGGGTTTCATCCTTGGTGCTGATATTTGACATGGAGAAATTAATAGGCTCAAGTCCCATGACAGGAAGAGTTTGATGGTTGGCACATGCAGGGAGAAAGTGAAATATTAAAAAAAAATGTTACTCTAAAATAACATCTCTTTAGAAACTTCCTAAAGTCTTGCCTCTTGACAAGCTTTACATGCAGCAATGATGTAACCTACCTTTATTCAAATCCACAGTTTGTGATGTTACGCTAGCACAGAAAAATCACTCAGTGGTTTCTATGACACTAGCTCACACTATATGTTTATTTCTACCTCCAGCCAAACTGATAATGCTGTATATAGCAAAGACCCTCTGTGTTTATATAAAATATCACTTGTATTATGGTATGGTATTTTTGCCTTGTGGTCATGCATATTATATGTACACTATCTATTAAGTAAATAATTTTGGGACAACATTTTTTATGTCAAAAATTGTGACTAACTTTATTATTCCAATGTGCATATGCCTTTTTCCTTTGCATGATTATGATGTCTTATTGAAATCATGGAAAGCAATGTAGCAGGTGTTTTAATATATTTAGAAAGTCTATGTACATGCAAGCTCAGCTAAAGAGTTTGCCTTTCATCACCAAAAATAACTATCTTTTCTTGGCATTGTAACCAGTTGGACTCTTTTAATAAAAATCCTTGCTGTATTCATTCTATAGCTATGTCATCTACAGGTGTTACTTAATTGCTGTTTAAATTGTTTACAGTTTTAACTATATAGTACTAGTTTTATTAATTTTTATTTTGCATTTATTTTACATTTGATAACCAGAAAAGTCCGACTGGACACAGGTCCATTTTCAGCGGAGGCCCGGGGAGAAGAGCTACAAGTACATACATTCACAACATCTTACAGATTTTGAATTAACTTTCCTTACAGGTAAAACTAACATTTCAATTAAATGGCATCATATTGCACACACTCAAAGTAAGCAAGAACATCATTGGCTAGGACATTACATTATACACTCCAAATATGACAAGCTATACATAGCCGTACAGTGGTTATTGGACTTGTTGGAAATGTAGTTGGTAGTGATTTTTGGGAGTTAAAGGCATTTCATTGCTTGTAGTCATGATTGAACTGCGGATAGGGTGAGAGAATAACAATTATTATTGTGGTGTATAGGAGTTAGTTGTAATCTAAGTTGTTTTATCCACAGTTCAATCATGACTACAGGCAATGAAATGCCTGTAGTCATGATTGAACTATGGATAGGGTGAGAGAATAACAATTATTATTCTGGTGTATGGGAGTTAGTTGTAATCTAAGTTTTTTATCCTGGGGTGAGACAGGAGCATAGCCTGTTGTTCATGAATTGAACTTTAAGGAGTTTCTTAAACTGAGTGGTAGTGCTGTTGGTTATTAGGTGGGTAGGAAGGGAGTTTCAGAGTTTACAGATTGAGTAGCTGTAGACAGTTTTTCCTGCCTCATTGCTAAATTTGGTGACCTCTAAGTAATTTTGGGTGCTAGATCTCAGGGTTCTAGTTGTGGTGTGGGGTTGTATAAGATGTTAAAGAGCTGGGATTTTGTCTGAGTGATTTAATATTTTGTGTGCTAGTGAGAGTTGATTTAATTGCAGTAATAGCGGGAGTTCTAATCAGTTAAGCTTATTGACAGATTCACAGTGATGTGTTTTGTAAGGCGATTCTGTGGCAAATCTAGCTATCTTATTATTGCAGGATTCAAGTTTGCTTAAGTCCATTTTACAAAGGTTTGTGTGAGCACAGGGGAAGTGTAAAGCAAGGTAGATAGCAGATGTGTCCTGGCTATTGTTGTTTTAGATTGCTTTGAGAGATAGTGTTTGTTACGGTAGAGCAGTCCAAGTTTTTTGTGAACTTTTTTTACAGTTTGGGCAATGTGCAAATCAAATCTGAGGTGGTTGTCTATTTCTACACCTAGTAGTTTGGTGTGGGTGGATGGGGCAATAACAGTTTTGTTGTTGGAGGTGATGGCAAAGTTGTCTGTTATGGATAAGGATCTATGGGAGATGAAGAGGAGCAATTTTGTTTTAGTTGGATAAAGAATGAGCTGATGATTGGTAAACCATGTTTCGGCTAGTGAGAAGCATTCTTGTGTTAGGGAGAGGAGGTGTGGGGCTAAACAGATTATAGTGGTGTCGTCTGCATATTGGACAATGAAGGCTTTAGGTGTGATGGAAGGTAGTTAATTGGTGAAAAGAGTAAGGGACCTAAGATGGAGACTTGGGGGACCCCTACAGAAACAGGAATTAGGGAGGATACTTGGTACTGCCATTGTACTGCCTGTTACCTACCTGACAGATAGCTCTTGAACCATGTAAGAGAGGAGGTACTGAGGTTTAAGGTAGAGAGTGATTGAAGAAGTTTGAGGTAGGTAACCATGTCGAAAGCTTTTGATAAGTCTAAAAATGTAGCAGATACTAGAAGTCCATTATTTCTGTGATGATTGATGGTGTTAGTGAATGATGTAAGTGTAGTGG
The DNA here is from genome assembly GCF_019279795.1 of Protopterus annectens. NCBI lineage: Eukaryota > Metazoa > Chordata > Ceratodontiformes > Protopteridae > Protopterus > Protopterus annectens. The sequence continues at coordinate 318,667,379 of NC_056749.1, read as the reverse complement.
TGGTACTATGGAAGGGTCTAAACCATGTTGCTGAGTAGATAATAATTTGTTTTCTAACAGGTATTCCATCACTTGTGAGTGAATTACTCTTTCAAGGATTTTTGATAAGGGGGATAGTATAGCTATAGGCCGATAGTTATTGAATTCAAAGGAGTTGCCTCCTTTATGCAGTGGTATTATATGTGATATTTTCCATAAATGGGATACTATACATTCTGAGATGGTTTTATTAATAAATATAGTAATAGAACAGTCTATGGCTTCTATGGCTATTTGAAGATATTCAGCAGGTTGTTATCGGCAACCAGGGTGTGGGTTTGAGTTTTTGAAGGAGTTTTTGAATGGTCTTGATTGATACTGAATGAAAGTTGAAGTGGGTGTTATTATCTAGTATTTCATTTGGAGTAGATACTTTTAATGAGGTGGGGTGATTAGTATTAGTTTGATTATCAGCTAGGGCTGGATTGTTTCAGTAAAGCATTTGTTAAATTGGGTGGGGATATTGTCTAGGTTGTTTTCTGTTTTGGGTGTGGGGGTGGATGTTTTCCCAGGTTGTAAAACAAAGTTGATTGCTGCCCAAAATCTGGGGGGGGGGGGGTTAGTAGCATGTTTCTTTTGGATATTTTGAGAGTAGGAGATTTTGTCTAATTTAATGAGTTTTTTGGCTTTGTTGCATAGTTTAAGGTAGTTTTGTCTGTTTGAGTTTTACTCTTGTGAAATTGTGTCCACGCTTTGTTCCTACCTTTAAGCAATATTCTGGTGCCTTTATTTAGCCAGGGAGTATGTTTAGTTTTAATTCTAGTGGTTCTCGGAGGGCATGGTAATTTAATATTTTTAGGAAGGTTATATTGAAGTGCGAGACAGCTTCATCGAGTGTTAACCTTATAAGGGGATTCAGTTACAGCATTTTAGGCTCCTGTTAAATTTGCTGGGGTTAAAGTGCTTTTTGTTTCTGATTTCCTGTACTGTTACCTGGATCAGTAGGGGAGTTTTGCTTCTGAGTAGGTAAGTTGGTTGGTGGTCGCTGGGGTTGCCTGGTAAACTTTTAGCTAGAGATATGTGGGATGGATGGGACACAAGTATCCAGTCCAGTATGGATTGGTGTTTGGATCTTTTGTCAGTTCTAGTGGGAGATGCAATGATTTGGGTTAGTCCATGTAGGTTTATGTGGGAGAGTGGGTTTTGGCTGGAACAGTTGAGACAATCTATACTGAAGTCACTTAGTAGGATATTTCCTTGTGGAAGAGAGGTTGAGCCACTCTAGTAGGTTTTCCATGATAGTGATAATGTTTCCTTGGGGAATATAGCAGCCTATAATATTGATATATTTTTTGGGTTCAGTTTTTGTTTGGCAAGAGTGAGGTCTACATTTTTGAAATCTGGGATGGTGATGTCGAGTTGTTCAAGGATAAGGAGATTTTTATATAGTATGGCTACTCCCCCTCCCCTTTTACCCACTCTGTCTGTGGAAATGATATTAAACCCCGGTGCTGTAATTTCATTACTGTGAATTTCTGGTTTTAGCCAGGTCTCAGTTAGTATGATAATTTCTGGTGTGCATAAAGCTAATAGAGCATGGAGGTCATGGACTTTGTTAAGGATACTTCCTACATTGAGATTAATAAGGAGGAGAGAGGTTTTCTGTCTATGGAGTAGGGTATTATTCACATTGGGGCTTGGGGTGTCTAATTGGAATGGGCCTGGACTGGGGTGTATGTCACCACAACATGTGAGTTTCTTTTGTAGGTATAAGTAGAGTCTGTTAAGTTTGCTGATAATTTTAATGTGTTTTAATGAGGTGTGAGCAATTTGTCTGAGAGGTAGTCAATGTGTGTTGATTGGTAGAGATATGGAGTTAAGTGAATGTATGTATAGGCTGGTGTATAATTTAGGGATGTAGATTGCTTTGGAATGATTCGGTTGTGATGTAGCTGGATGTGGTAGTTGGTTATGATTGATAGTAATAGTATGGTAGAGATGGAGGTAGTGTAGAGTAGGAGTTGTAGTTTTGTGATCTGTGATAATAGAGACATAGCTATTTAGTTAAGTACAGTTTGTGAAGTTGTTGGAGAAGTATAAGGCTTGTATTGTGGCTTATAGTAAATTAATTAGTGTATTTGCTTTTATTCAAGCTTTGTGCTTGTATAATTATTTAGACACTTATCCGTGAAATAATATTTACATTCAACATAAATACATGTGAGTGAGTGAGTGAGTGAGTGAGTGAGTGAGTGAGTGAGTGAGTGAGTGAGTGAGTGAGTGAGTGAGTGAGTGAGTGAGTGAAGAGAGAAATGAATGACTGGATGAATAATGTTTAGCTGGGTTCATCTATTAGTTTGCTATGGAGACATAATTCAGTGGGTACTTTTAAAACCTTTTTTTCCTCATCTGGCCTTGCACATTACCACTTGGACTTTTCCATAGTGCAGCAGCCTTTTCTTTCTTCAGACTTATGAAATTATTTGCCCCAGCAAACTAGCAAAACAAAGGACATTATGCAGTTGCCTGCAGTACATGAAGTGTGTGTCCCATCTTTTGCCTGCATGATCCATCATATCTCTTCTGTACCATTGTTCATATATTCACAAAGATTTCTAGCAGCCTGCTGATCTCAAGTTAAGAAATACACATTCATTTTATTGGATCCGTACGTAGAATCACTCCATATGAGTAATGAGCAATTAGATATGGTTGAAAACATAAAAGGTCATATCACCTTTTATGGTATTTTACACTATTTTTTCAGAACTAAGACAAATCTGCAGTCCTGTCCTGGTTCCTGCCAATTGATAAAGGTGCACATTTGCTATCAAGCACTTTATCCATTGAAGGGCAGCTCCGGCTTCTGCCAAGGTATCATAAGCTGCCTTTTACACTGACTCAGTACCTCAGGGAGAAGGATCATTTGTCACTTTCCCTCCCTGTTATGCCTATTTCCTGTACTCACTGCCAGTGCATTAGTCTGAAGGCCAGGATATGCAAGTCCGTTTTCCTACATTGGATGCCTATGCAGTAAGCCAAATATCAAGGAAAAGTACACTGAGCAGGGACAGACCAGCATCTGTGTCAAAGACTACAGCAGGAATGGTTCTTACATACCATACAGCACATGTTCACTTTCCACTTGTAGAGACTATCTTAAAATTTGTGACTAGATAACATTCCGTCACAGTAGCCCTGCTGATGTTTTTCTTATTATGATACCTGTTACTCAGTTTATTGAAAAATAGATACATTTATTAAAAAATATGTCACTGTGACAATTAGGAAGTTCCTTTTCAGGTAAGTGGCAGGACGTGTCCTCTTTCAGGAGATCAAGCCCACAGTATCCCAGTGGTCTAACATATAAGTAGACAGGCAACTGAAAAATAAGATTAACTTTAATGCTCCAGTTACCTGGCAGCTTGCTGACTGCTTTACTCAAGGACAACATAAATCAGATCCTGTTGTATGACATTGTTTTCAGATGTTTTGTAGTGTATTATTCTCACACCACTCCCTATTACAGCTAATGTTGCTTAATGTCATTACTGAAAAAAATATCGTCTCCCTGTTGAATGCTGGCACTCGAAATGCTGACTGCTGACAAGCTGAAAAAAAAAGACTGAAACTCCAGGACAATGCATCTGGAAGATCACTCTTTTGCTTTTATCTTCTTTTTTGCAAGAGGGGGGGTGGGGCAAGCCTCCCTGCATCCCCTCAGTGGGAATTCCAAGATTGTTGTACCTCAGAAAAAAGGGAATATTCCAAAAATGCCCATCTTGGCTTAGCACATGCAAGTCCTTTTCTCAGACATTCATTATCCTTATTTTGAGACTCACACTTAAGGGTCTTGACACTTCAAATGGTTACCAAAACAGGTCTGACTCTCATTAAGCCAAACTATGCATTCCCCATTTTTTTTTCTCATCATAAAAATGAGGGAGAAAAGATTCTCCATACCTTGGATACCCACTGACAACTTAGATACTATCTTGACAGAACTAAATCTTTCAGATCTGCAGATTTGTTCTTTTCTTGTGAAGGCAAGAAGAAGGGGCAACCTGTATAAACACAAAATATTTTCAGATGGTTATCTAAGACTATTACCTTTTGTTTTACTCACCACAACTATTTATTTCCAGGCATGGTCAAGGCCCACTCTATTAGGGCCTTGGCTTCACCTATGGCATTTTGGAAAACAATGGATTCCAGAAATATTCTGGAAGCTACAACTTGGTCCTCTCCACATACTTTTTAGAAAGCACTATTAGTTTGAGTCCTTCTCTAGGTCTAGATCTAGCTTTACAAGGACTGTTCTCCAGGAGCTCATGGACTCTTCTCCTTCCACCTCCTAAATGTAGTAATGTAGGTAATCTACCCGTATAGCTAAGTCTACTGCAGCATTGATCAATATGATGAATATCGTACAGCTGGGTAAGTAAACTTACCATAACAATAGATGTTCGAATGATCACTGCTGCAGAAGCTACTCCCTCCATCCCTCCCTCTTATTTTTTTCGTGTGTAATATATGACAGAGGGTGCTCATTTAATTTTTGTTCTTCCAAACATTATTCTTGCAGGGCTCAGCCTCCTTGCATTTTCTGTGTTGGCAGGAAAACTCAGAAAGGCTTGGCACTAAAACCTGTCCTTTATTCACCTCAGCTTGAGCTGCCTAAGAGTTTGGGTGTGTGGAAGATGCCCTGAATCTTTGGAAACTGGGCATCTGTTATATCATAGGCAGAATATAACCCATATAGCTAATGCTACTGCAGCAGAGATCTTTTAAACATCTACTGTTATGCTAAGTTTATTCACATAACTGTACTTTCTATGACAGTGGAAATATGGGGAATTTGGCAGGATGGAAGGAGAGGCAAAAGTCAGTGAGAGAGTGAACAACAGATGTAGACATGGTATAGTGTGTCGAATCCTGGCAGATGCAGGTTAGGGAAACACTTTTGTTGTGGTGCTTGATATTTTTTTCTTTTTTTTGAAATAGAAATATACACTGAAATGGAGGAAGAAGAAGATAAACATAATGGAGATGTGTGCTACAGTTAGGGACCATCACAGAATGCCATGCTATATAAAACCTGATAGAATGGGCAATGCAGATCAACAAGGACAGATGGTAAACAGGGGGTGAGGGGGTAGGGTAGCACAATAAATGAAGCTAATACTTGTAATAGGGAATGGGTCAGTGATTTGCATAGCTACAGTTTATTTAAACTTCAGAATTATACATGTTTATCTATGTATTGTTATATCATTTATTCCATTAGAAAAGGACATGATGCCAATCACTGAATTGTTATTGCAGGCCATGCACACACACATGGTTTGTTCATTTGGGCCAAAGATAACATGGACAAGGTTTATTGAGACCAACTGTGGCAGGGAGTGGTGCAAGTCATCAAAGTTATTGGTAAAAATTACAGGACTCTATAACATGTGTGGAAAAGGATAGTTGATATGATATTCCTTGCTCAAGGCATTGCAGATGCAGAGAAGGAGTTTTCTAATATGGACACACCTGAGCCTTTATGTGAAAGTTAGCTAAGGAATATAGAGGAAGCGCTGAACTCGTTTGTTCCAAAGGCTAAGGAGATTAAACTTGTTGATGGAGCAGTGACAGATTTGGAAGACATGTTTCAGAAGAGGTTGTTCGAAGGAAAAGGGGAAAACTGGCAGGAATGTATTGTTACAACCCTTCATTCCAGGGGGTTGTGAGATGATTATTTAAAAGACTTAATGAATCAAAGTGAGACAAAAAGTGAAGTGGTACCATCATGAGGTGATATAATGGAAAAAAAATACAGCAGGAAGATGAAGAGAAAGCAACCAATAAAATACTGTATGCAAAGAAAGTGAAGGAGGGGGAAGAAGAGTCGAGGAGGTGAAGGACTTAAATAAAAAGTTACAGTACGAGTTAGCAGCAGAGAAGAAAAAGCATTAGACAGGTATGAAGTATGGACTCAGTGATTGTACCATTGGGTGTAATTGCAAAAGAGGTAAGAGCATTTATTCTAATCAATAAAGAGACATTTTGTGGCATAATATTTGAAAATGGGCAGGCCATGGAAACTTTTATAGAGAAATATTTACAAAGAAATAATGACAATCCATGGTCAGGTTTTGTGGTACAATACTTCTATAGACAAAAAGAGTTACAGTTCAATTCACAATGGAAACTGAAGCCAAAGAATTAAAAGATCATTTATTGTGCTTTTGTAAAGAGGTTATGGACACTATACAGATTTATGATGAAAGAGGTTTATGGACTGGAGGATGGGAATGCAGGGTTATATTAAAGATGGAGATGATAATGTGATGCATATTCCCATTGTAATTAATGTTATTGGTAACAAAGGTTTTATGAAATATAGGGGACAGCCTTAAACCTGTTTGTATGTGGAAAAGCTGATCATTTAGTTAGTGAATGTGATAAAAGAAAATACTTCATATGTGGCAAAACTGGTCATGATGCAAAAAATGTGATTTAAAATGCAACAAATGTATTAATACTGGAAATGCGTGGTTAGAGCATGAAGAACATGTGCATAGTATGCATAGCATGAATAAAGATGCTGTGAAAATGTTGAGCATGATACAAATAAAGAGAAAGAACAAGAAGGGTGGATCGAGACACAGAATATACAAATAAACATAAGAGAAGGAGAGAAAGAAAAAGAAGGGAGGGTTTCTGGATACAAGTGAAGCAGAATGTGTGAATTGGCAAACTGTAAGGAGAAAGAACAATTCTATATGGAAAACAGTGAAAGAAAAATACATTTCAAATGTATTATTACAAACATAATATTAACTTCTGTTTAAAGGATGAAGATCTTAGCATTTAATGTTAATAGTATGAAAAATGTTAAGAGAAGAACAGAAATCTTACAATAGTGTATGCTAGTAAATGCTTGTATTATTGCATTAAAATATTAAATTATTAACAGAAGAAGAAAGGAAGCAAACTGAAAAACTATGGGAGGGGCCTATCATTTGGAATATGGGAGCAGATATTTGTTCTGGGATATGTATATTATGTCAAAAATATTAAGATATTAGATGTTATCATTACTGGATTAGAACGTATTGCAGTATTAGATGTAAGGTGGAATAGAAATGTCTATAGAATTATTGCTATATATGCTTATGTTACAAAAAAGAAAAAAGAGATATTGTTTCAAAAGACTTTGAATTACATCTGTGTTAACAAGGATATAATAATAGCAGGAGACTTTAATTGCAGCTTAAAGAACAGATTAAAACACAAATGGAAGGCCCAAGGAAACAAACTGCTGCAAGGTAAAATCCAGAAGAACTTTAATCTAGAAACTTTTTGAAATAAAAATTTGTTTAAAACTATGAGAGTGGAAACACACTCGTGGATTTTAAGGAATATTCCAGAAAATTACATTTCATGGTAATGTTTCAAAATTAGGGATCAGCCACACAACCATTATAGATATCCAGCAGTTATAATCCCCTGATTCACCCTGTGATTAACTGTTTTGAAAAAAATCTGTGAGTCACATATTCATAAGTTGGCACATTTGGACGGGAAGGTAAGAAAACATACTTTAAAATATAATCTTTCTAGAGAAAAAACAGTGAGATTAAATTATTGATGAAGCAACAAAGAAGTCAGGACCATGCAATCTGACAAAGGAGGTGGATTGGTTGTGATGAATGTGTGTAACTATAATATGAAAATGGGGTCCATTTTTGCATCTGACACCTATAAGGAGGTGTCTGTGAATGAGTGCAATGTTGCATACAATAGAATAAAGGGAAATCTAAACGGCTTATTTATTTTCAACAAATCTCGATTGATGATTGTAACTATCTAAATATGATGCATCCTAAGATCCCCCACATGTTTGGTTTGCCTAAGATAAACAAAAGCAAAGATCAATCACCTATGCTGCCAATTGTTGATGGCTGTGGTTTTATCACCCACCTCTTGGCCATATTTTTGGACACTAGATTAAAAAGTTTGGTTACCCAAGAGCCACATGTTTGCCATGATTTGTCGGAATTTCTACAAAAAATGAACGATCTTCCCTTCAAAGACACATACGAATTTATCACTGTGGATGTCAAGGACTTGTATTTGGTCATTCCCCATGACTTAGGACTGGAATGGTTTGCTGAATTTTTGATTTAGAATATCCAACAAGAGCAAATTAATGTTTATGTCAATTTACTGGAGACTGTGAGATTAATAGCATTTTCTTTGTTGACTGCATATATATGTTCTGTAATGTAAGACAGATCATTATGTTTTTTATATAACATGAATCTGGACATGGTTTCCATGGTTTTTATTCACTATATTTATTGGATTATTTATAATTTTGAGTATTTATGCACTTGCACTTTAAATTGTAGATAGTACAATCAATGATGTGAATGTGTTAATTGCTTTTATATTTAAGAAGAGAATGTCATGCAACAATATTGAGGTCTGAAGAAGCGTCTAAAGACGTGAAAGCGCTTACCATCGTTGAGTGTTTGTACCAATAAAGAACCTGTTTATTATATACTGGTTGGATTATTGTTCACAGCTTTTTGGTGCATCCTTGGGATTTTTCTTGCCTTTGTAGTAGTTTTCCGGTCCGCAAGGTGCTTTACTCGAGAGGATTATTTTTAACGCTACATTTGAATGCCAATAATTGCCTGGACTTAATGAGCATGTTTCAATAGCATGCCTGCTTAAGATAAAAGCACTGGAAAGATGAGACCTAAGTATAGGGTTTATGTTTTACATATTTTTGCATACTTTTGTCTTCATTTTTCTAATTTTATAGGGAATGCATTTTATACTATTATTTTATATATATATATATATATATATATATATATATATATATATATATATATATACTCAAACTGGTGTGTGGGTGTGGTGTATGGTGCATGCATGTTCACAATTGTGTGGTTTGGGTTTTGTGGTTTCGGTGTTGTGAATGGTTCAAATTCATGGTCTCGGTTTATTGAATTTTGAGCTTTCAGTAATTTGAGATTATGAAGTGAAACCATATATATATATATATATATATATATATATATATATATATTTTTTTTCCTTCTTTGCAAATTTTGTCAATTGAATTGTCTCAGTGCTACACACTGTGAATTTCTTTGTAGAGACTCCTTTAAGATGATGTTTCATTTTCTGGGGGCTTGGCAGTCATGTGACTAAACACAAAAGTTACAAATTGTGTATGCACTTCCAGAAATGTTTATCTGAAGAAATTCATGTATTTTTATGAATGAAAGCACTTATCTTTCGTTTATATTATGCTGTCAAAAACTCAAACTGTCGACAGCGTAATAACTGACATGAAAATGTCAAAACCCCAGAACATCGCACACACACACAAAAAAAACCACACAAACACAAATTCCACCCACATCAAACAGACCACAAAGCCCTAAACACCCCCCTACTTATATATATCAACTCCGAAGTTACACATAGAATAAACAACACCATGCACACCCCCCGCTACTTAAATATACCAACTCCAAGATTGCACTGCATTGCAGTATATGGAAATCCCCCCTCACAGAGATTTACATTTACACGTGCAATGACTTTTGCCTTTGACATTTTGGTGCCGACAGTATCAGCTTCGATATTGTCGGCCTTCGACAAGGTGAAGTAGACCCCTTATCTCTTATAGTATTAAACAAGTTTTTATTTCAAACAATTTCTAGATTAAAGTTCTTCTGGATTTTACCTGCAGCAGTTTGTTTCTTGGGGCCTTCCATTTGTGTTTTAATCTGTATTTCTTCAGTTTGTTTTTTAACTTGGTTTGTTTTGTATTATGGCAACTTGAGAACAGATAAGAGAAATAGTAGTGATTTTAAAATAGTAATCAAAATAATGAAACATGGTAAATTATATATATATATATATATATGGTTCCCTATCAGAAGCCTGAAACACTATAAGCCTGAAAATCAAAATCCTGAAACCAAAAGCCTGAAAATTCAAAATCCCGAAAACCCAAAATCCTGAAACTCAAAATCCTGAAAACAGAAAATGGACATACTGACGTCATTGTGGCTTTGCTATTGTTAGTCCTGTGGTGTTAGGTCATGCATTGGGTTCAGGTAAGTGTGCGGTTGGTTTTATGTTAGGGTTAGGGGCAGTTTAAGTGAGTTAGTGTTAGGGCGCAGGTTAGGCATGTATGCAATAGTGACAAATATTGGGGTTAGGGGCAGTTTAAGTGAGTTAGGGTTAAGTCGCGGGTCAGGTGAGTGTGCGATAGTGACGGACCTTAGGGTTAGGGTTAGGGTCAGGGTCAGTTGGTAGATATTAGTGTCTTTATAGTGACATATTAGCATTATTTGTGTTTTCAGGATTTTGAGTTTCAGGATTTTGGGTTTTCGAGATTTTGAATTTTCAGGCTTTTGGTTTCAGGATTTTGATTTTCAGGCTTATAGTGTTTCAGGCTTCTGATAGGGAACTATATATACATATATATATATATATATATATATATATATATATATATATATATATATATATATATATATATATATGGGACATTATACACTGGACTTATAGAAGAAGTGAAATAAAAACTGAAATCAATTATTTGTTTGATATCATATGGTATAAGAATAATTCAGAAAAGAATAAAACATACAGGATTTTCAGATCATATAGCAATTTGGATAAAAATAGATGAAAAAGAAGAATATATAAAAAGCTAAATGAATTAAAAGAATGAATGAAAAATAATTGAAGCAAGAAGATAGAAAAGAAATAGATAAGTTATGGAAAGATATAAATATAAGAATATTTTATGCAAATTGGACAAGTTGGTGGATATGTTTTAAAGAAAAATATAAATGTGTTTCTTAGACTCAATCAAGAATAATAGAAAAAAAAAAAAACAAAAAGCATTAAGACAAGCTATGTTTAGATAACTGATAAAAAAGAAAGAACTTTCTTTGAAACAAAGAAATAATTACATAAAATGAATCAAGCAAAGATAAAGAATTTATTATAAAAACACAAATATTACTTACATGGAAAAAAAAAAAGTTGCACCCTATTTAAGTAAATTGAAGAAAGAAAATAAGACAATAATAAAGGGGTTAAAGAATAAAGAAGGAAAGAATGTAATAACACAAGAAGGTATATGTGGAATTATTAAATATATAAAACAATCATTTATGAAGAAAGAAAAAAAATTAAATCAAAGGTATGGTGTTAATAAATTGGTTAAAGAAGATAATGAAAATTTGGAACAAAAGATAACGTTTAAAGAGTTAAATGATGTATTAAAAGACATTAAAATAAGTACTGAAACCGGTTTAGATGGTATTGAATACCATATGTATAATGAAATGGAAATATGACAAAAAGTAATATTTTTAGAGGTACTGAATGAATGTTTGAGATGGGAATAATAGATGAAGAAATTTGCACAGGTGTATTAATATTCATATGGAAAAAAGGTGAAAATGAGGATGTAAAGAATTTGAGACCAGTATTTTTAAATAACACTGATTATAAACTACTGATTAGAATAATAACTAAGAGAATAACAAATAAAATGGATGCATTACTTGATCAAACAATATTTGGTAGAAAGGGAAAAGGAAGTCAAGACTTACTCCAGATTATAAAAGAAGTAATAGATGATATGATATGATAAATAAGAAGGTTGAAGCAAAGATCATGATAGGAGATTTATGTAAGGCATTTGACAAAATACAATATGACTCTTTATGGGAAGTTTTGGAATTATAATATAGGTAAGAAAATAGTACAGATAATAAAATCAGTTTATGAGAAGAATAAGGTTAGAAAAAATATGAATGAATGGAGAAAATAAACACAGAATGTAGAATAAGACAGGAATGTCCAACTAGTAGCATCATGTTTTCTTTAGTCATGAATATTATAGTCCATAAAATTAATAAAAAGTCAGATTTTGCAGGATATAGGATGGCAGAAGATGTGCATTTTCTTATAGTGTATACATATGCAGATGATATTGTACTAATCACTAGAAATGAAGAAAAGATGAAATAAATAAGTAAGGAGTTAAATATTTTATTAAAAAAGATAGGATTATGCATAAGTGAAAAAAGGTAAAGGTTTTGGTAGTGAAAAATATAGGAAATATACATTTTAATGAAAAATCCATAGAAGCATTAGGAATAGTATTTGAATTAGAAGAACATAAGAATAAGCAATGGGAAAAGATGTTCCAAGAAATAAAAGAAATATATATATATATATATATATATATATATATATATATATATATATATATATATATATATATAATATATATATTTTAGAAAACATTTAGATTAGTATATACAAAGAAAGTATATTTAATAAATTCTATTTTATTAGGAAAAATGGCATACAAAATATGAAAAAAAAATAGTGTCTATTATATTTTCCTTTATATGGGTTCAAGATTGAATCCAGTTAAGAGGGGAATTTTGTACATGAAGGAAGAGCAAGGAGGTACAGGTTTAATTAATCCAGTAGCACATGCAGCATCTTTGACCTTAAATAGCATCATGAAAACTTATTCAAATATAAATAAGAATTTTTACAGACAGTATTATATACTATAAATATATATTTTGGGGGAAAGATAGAAATAAAAAAAGGTTTAAATCTACGAAGAATGATGAGGCAAAGGAGTATTAAAATAAAATTATATTGGGGAAATTGGATGTGAACGAAACTGGAAAAAATAGAAAAGACTGGTACTTAAATACTATGAGAACACATTATATGTTTGATGCTTGGAAACATTTAGGCATAAAAAAGAAAGCAATAACAATGGTATAAAAGTATGCAGGAATGTAAGGATTTTCTATGGAGGCTATTGATAAGTAATCTACATATTAAGACAAATATGCCTTCCAAAAGAAAACAAGATAGAATATGTATTAGTTGTGGCAAATATAAAATTATGAAATGTGTGAGGGTGAATAAACTATGGGAAGAGTTATATAAAAATAAAATGGTAGAAGGAATTGCAAAGGTTGATCAAATAAACATGGACATGATTGAATACGGTTACTATAGTGAGAAAAAAAAACAAGATTGTGTGAGAAAAGAGGGCAAAATAATATTTTATGTATCATGGACATTATGTACTGAAAGACTGAATAAAACTAAGTTCAATGGGAAATGGACTCTAGAATAAATTTTGAAAAAATGTTTTTGGTTGTGGAAAAATGGGTGGGGGAGAGTGTTCATTAATATATCTTTATGTGATATTGTTAAAAGTATAAATAATTGTAAATAATGCAAATATGCAATATATATATATATATATATATATATATATATATATATATATATATATATGTGATGTCTATCAATAAAAACCCTACCCATTTTGCTGGTGATTGGGACTGTTGTCACTTTAACACTTCTTGCTTCTATTCCAGGCATGTAGGTAGCTTGGAGAAACAGGGGGATTACTGTCATGATGTTGGAAACAGTTTTTAAGTAATTTCATGGATAATTCTACATTGCTTGAGGGAAATAAGCATGCCGCTCTGTCAGCAGATATTCAGGAAGCTCCTGGTAAGGTGCAGAAAATGAGCGATGAGGAAGTAAACTCAATCAAGACTTTACTACTGATTGAAAAGGAGATAGAGTCTAAGAAAGTTATGCTGATGGCAGTTGAGCCATCTTCTGAAAAGAAAAGGCTGAATTCCAGGAAGTTAAAGAGGGGAGCAGAAAAAAAAAGTGAAGACAATTGGTTTTTCACAAGATTCAGAGTGCAGGTTCCAGCAGGAACTGTGAAATGGGAATGCTATGGTTGGAAATAAAGTCATTGTTACAACCCTTCAGTTGAAAGGATTGCAGGCTGATATTTTCCAAGACTTATTGGTGACCAGCAAGCCTGAAAGTGGCAAGGACATTTCTCAAAGGGATATAATAGATGAAATACAAAAAGAGGATTCAGAACTCTTAGGTAATGATGCTGTAGAAGAAACCATATTAAGATATGGTAAGAGAGAAAGGGAAGAAAAGAAGGAGAAGTTAAGGAGTCTGAAGTAAAGCAGAGGCAGAATTACACTGTAAGGATTTTTAGTAAAGAAGAAAAGGAAATGGAAAGCTTTGATGTATGGGACAATTTAATTCCTCCATTAGGCACCAAACCTACTGAGGTAAGAGCCTTTATTAATATAAGTAAAGATACTTTTTGTGACATTATTTTTGAAAATGGACATGTAATGGAAAACTGTTGGAGGAATATGAAAAATAGAAAGACTGTGCTCCTTAGAATTTATATGTGTTTAAAGATTTTCATTTCATAGAAAAATGAAGAAAAAAATCAATATACAGTTTAGGACTGAAGTTGAAAAAGACACTAAAAAGACATTTGAGTAATGTATGTAAAGAAATAATGGGTATTTCTAAGGTTTATGATAACACAGGCTTAAGGGGGCCAATTCTAAAAATGTTTTGTGCGAGTAATATCTTACTCAAAAAACATTGTTGAAATTTATGTTAGCAAACAATCACAGGAACGAATTAAAAAAAATGTCAACAATTTGAATTCGAACTGTTGACATTTTTTCAAACTTAACTCAACATCTGGTGCCGTTCAAAACATGTTTTGCAGGGGGAAAGCCCCCCCTCCCCCACACACCCACTAATTATATATATACTAACTCCGAGAATGCACTACAGTGAAGGAATGGGTACATGTCCCGATCCCCACTATACTGTGATCCCCACTCAGAATGCCAAACTCACAAAAGTGCGAATGCACACTGGCATTCACTTTTGTATCTTCTGCATCTTTTAGTTCGCTAATACGAACCACTGAAAACATCCTTTCGCACATTTGCCATTGCAGATGTGAAGCTGGACAATATAATGGTAAACCCAAAATAATGTATCCTAACTTACTTATGCACAAATGCATACTACTCCTGCAATGCCAGACTAATAACTGTTTAACCTGATCATGACAGCTACAGTCCGTCATTCTCATCCACAGGCAATCCTGTAGCCAGTAACTATAGCCCATTGTTGACCATATACACCTCAGATGTCTGAGAGGTGTAAAAACAAAACTTATTCTATACAAATTCACACCAGTAGTGCAAAAACAGATTGTTTAAACTGAGCAGTCAAGAGATTAAGTTACTTTCATCCAGAGACTGCCACCAGCATGCTCAATAGTTATAGCTACTTTGCTCTGTATACCACATCTGGTTTTGATAAAAAGATGATAACTTTTAAAGTCTTAGTATATGAATCAGTGACAAAGTAAAAAAACAGTAATGAGTGGCAAATGTTCAGAAAAAGGGAAATACTTATTCTTATATACTTACAATGTTGCCATAACAACAGCTTTCTGCATTAACATGTATTTTCTTAAGGATATAATATTTGAAAACTTAAATATTTGTCATTATTTAATGACTGTAATCCTAAATGATTTGCCAGAAACCACTGATTTTATGAGGAATAGGCCTAAAATATGTTCAAAATCAGGGAGTATTGTGAAGATTCGGACATTTGAAAGCTTTGTTTCACATAAATAGCCACACAAAGTCCAACTGATTTCATATACATGTAATCATTCTGTGCATTGCCAGATGATTAACTGACTGGAAGGAAACATCTTTCACCCACAAAAAGACCCCACAGCCACTGAGCACCGCTGCAGCCACTTTGTTATCCAAACCTCATCTGACTGTGGTGAAAAAAGTAGTTATTTCTAAACCTTGTAGCACAAAAAATAGGTACAATCCTCAGAAATATTGTGGCAGAAAGCCCTAAATTAGGGGCAGACTTTAAATATTGTTTTCACATACTTGAAAAGTTGTTAAAATTACAGTGTTTGCATCAGAGTGCAGTTTCTGAAGGAAATACACTCTGAAAAGACAAATGACTGTAATGATATAATGACTGCAATCGTCAATGATTTGCCAGAAAAACACAGCTTTTATGAGAAATGGGCCAAAAACATATGGCAAAATTAAGGATATATTGTAACATCAGAGGTTGAACTCAGTTTTACCTATTTCTTGACAGGATAAGCATAATGGACAAATCTTCCCTTTTTACAGAGCAAGCAAATGAAGATGGAAATAATTAAACCCTGTAAAGAAAACAGCTCAAAACTTAAGTTCTCTGAATTAACTGACATCTGATATATTTCACACAGATGCACCTCAGTTCTTTAAAGCCAAATTTTATAATAAGAAAATAAGACAATGTCATTTTCATCCAAAGCTAGCACCCCCTCCCCTTATTTACCAACTCTAATTCTGAATGATTTGCTGTAAAACCACAATTGTATAAGGCACACATGTAAAATATAAAGCCAAATCAGAGATATTTTATGGTATCATTGATAGTTTCATCTTTGTTTCACCGAAAGACTAATTAGAAAATAAATATTGCAATGCATTTTATACAAAAGTGCATTGGACCAATAAAGCCAGATTTTAGAATAAGCAAACAACAAGGCAATATGTTGTTTTCATCCACAGCTACCACCACCCCCATTTAGTGACTATAATCCTCAGTGATTTCCTGTAAAACCACAGGTTTTATGAGGCTCAGACCAAAAATGTAAAGCAGCCTTAGAAATGATCTAATACAACATATTTCATACAAACCCACAGTAGTCCTGAGAAGCCACATTTAAAAAAAAGGAAATGACAACAGGGTAAATTGCTTTCATCCACAGCCAGTATTCACACCCACCCCCTATCCCCATTCATATTTACTGGCTGCAATCCTCAATGCTTTGCCAGAAAAGGCAAAGATGAAAATTTGAGGCAAAACCATAAACAGTTTGCAAAATCAGGGAATTTTTTAACAGACACAGACAGTAGCTAGACACTTCTGCAGACTTTAAACTGAGCAAACAAACTGCCCATAGCAGTCAACCTCCTTGCTTAAGAATCAGGGACAAAGCCAAAAGTAAATACAGGCAAACACTCAGAATCAGGGACAAAATTTAAATATTATTGTCATCAGACATGTAGCTAACTTTTCTGGTACTCTGTGCCATTCCCTGATCTGACTTCTCCCTTAACATTGCATTGAGGAAAAGAAAAATAAACAGATAAATACATAATTCTCTCATAGTTAAGGACCATAAAAACATTCTCTCTCAACTTTAAACTGTTATATTCCTTCTGCTATAAATGTAACAAACAGCTTGTGACAGCTAAAGACACTACAGAGTGCTTCAGCCCTGACTGAAAATACAGTATTGGCATTCATTTCGGAATGCTGGACTGGTACCACACTAGGTGAAAAAAGATCCTAGGAAACAAAGACCAAATCATATGTAAAATTCATTTGTATGATACACGTTCTATGACCTGCTATGCATCTTGCAGAATATGCTGCCTAATTAAAAATTATGGCAAACATGTCTTCAATTTACTGAGATTATCATTGCCAGAACATTTAATGACATCTCAGGAAATGTTACAATTTATTTCTGGTGTACATGTTTAGGTTTAAAAATCTCATTCAAACTACCAATGTGTAATGCCTCTGATAATAAAACAAAACAACATAGACTGCAAACCTTTTCATTAAGCATTTCAGAGTCAGGACATCACAGGTACAGCTCAGCTTCAGGCAAATAAAATTTCACTGTTTCCCAATTATTACCAACAGTCATTCATTAATAAAAGATCTTCTTACTGATAAAGTGTGCCACATTTATAAAATGCAATTTCAATTGCTGTTTTTATTTTCTTGAGGTCAAACATCTGAGAAGTAGTATGAGGCCAAGCATAACCCAGCCACATATTTTCTGAGCTTAAATCTTTAATATTTAGCATTACTGATGTACTGTAACCCTTACTTATTTACCAGAAAACCAAAACTTTTATGAGAGACAGGGCAAAAATATGAGGCAGAACTTGGGACATTCTGTAAAATCAGGAAATGTTGGAAGCTATGTTGTAGCCCCTTCTGGACTGCAATTGTCAATGTTATCATATATTTTTGCCTGCCTGCCAAGAATACAAAAAACAAAAATACTTATCTCATGTTACTGTAACCATCTTGAGTGACCCCCTCTCTTCTCAACAGTATGTAATGTTCCTAAGCTTTCTGCTCATTGCTTCCTGAAATGAATCCTGTTGTATCAAGAATAGCCCAAAGCCACTTGCTTGTGTATTTATTTATTTTCTTACCAAGATAAAGCTAAGCTAACTAATTAATATGTAGCAGTACTTGCTGTGCCTGTCATTTAACAACTTTTTTTTTAAAGTAAGCAAACATTGATTTTTATGTTTGGCACATAAGTTAACTGAAATACTCTGAGTGCTCATTTGTTTGTTTATTTATTTCATTGGCTGGCCATGTGTCCCAGGTGGCCACCCTTTTCTCCCCCATTATAATCTGACACCTAGTCTGTCCAATGAACTTCTGGGATACAACATCCTGTACCTTGCTATATGATCTTTTGGATGCAATGTGCTGCACAAGTAATTTTGGGAGGGCCTGTTATATCCTTATATTATGCCCGTCTCAGAAGTCTGAAGTTCCAGTGTCCTAGCATTTTGTCCTTGGTATAACCTGTTCAGAGTGACATTTTAGATACAATGTGATGGCATTATGTTCTGATTTCATCTTGCTCAGAGTGACATCTTTGGTACAATCTGCTATTGTTATCTCTTTATACTCCTGCTGATCAGGGTTATGCTTGAGGTGAAAAGTTGTATCATTATGTCTGTAGCAGACCCTGCGCAGAGTAATGTTTTGATACAATGTGCTAGTCTTATTTTTGTATAGTATACCCTGCTCAGAATGATGTTTTAGACCCAATAAACTGGAGTTATATTCTTAATGTATACCCTGCTTAGCGTGATGTTTCAGACACAATATTTTCGTATACATGCTTGCAGACAAATATTTGAAGTGCAGGCAATTATTCCCTTCTAGCCTGCCAAAATACTAAAGCAGTCATCCACATAATGTCCAAGCTGTTCTTAAAAATATCTAAACTACAACTTGCTTTAATATAATGCATTACTCATAACCTCTCAACTGTACAGATTTTCTCAGAATGTCCAAATTGTTTGCCTCATATTTTTGGTCTGTTCCTCATAAAAATTGTGTTTTTTGATGAATCACTCGGATGATCTAAGAATCAAAATCACTAAATAATGCCATGCATTTGAGTTTCAGACTTCATATCCTTCAGAAAATGCATGCTAACATAAGTCCTGATATTCTAGCAACATTCTAAGTTTATAAGAGCAATGTTTAAAATGTGTCCCTATTATGGGGCTTTTGTCCCCCATTATGTTAGACATTTCTCCAGATTTCTTGTGCTAAGAGGTTAAGAGGTATGAGCATTAGTCCATTCCAGGTTTCATCTGTTCTGTCAGAGAACCAGTTAGTACATTGCTCATTCCCATATAAATCTTACACATTTTGTCTGATGCTTCCCTACTATTATTTGATAACCCCAAGAATTCACAGAATTTCTGCAAAGTGCAAATATCTGCAAATGCCCTGTATACTTAAATAAGTTCTTTGCTGAAATATGACCATGACAGCAAACCAAACACATAATCACACAAAAACATACTCGGAGGCTCTAAATAAAGATCTGCCTAAGCAGCAGAGACCTCCAAAGCAGACACCCAAGCAACCGCTACCCCAAAACAAAACACGTGCAACACATATCTCACAAAGCCAGTGTGCCGAACAGTCACAGCCCTTAAGACTAAACAACACACCTGATACACTTGTAATAGGTGACTCTGTCGTCAGGGACACTGATGTCCCGCTCACCAGGCTGAACAAGGAGAGGGTCACGGTGAGCAGCCTGTCGGGCGCTAGGATCCGCCACATAACACAAGCACTCAGGTCACTCCAAGGCAAGTACAAATATGACTCAGTCATTGTCCATGCTAGTGTGAATGACCTGAGACGTACCTCCCTGGACTACATGAAAAGAGACATAAAGGAGCTCTCTGAGCATGTAGCCCAGGCCGGTATGACCCTGACCTTGAGTAGCATCTTACCCTCACCAAGAATGATGCCACAATATGAAGACAAGATGATCAATTTCAACAATTGGCTTATGTACTGGTGTCATTCAAAGGGGATCCAATGCCTGTCAGCTTGGGATGATATGCTCGACAAGCCACGATGCTTCGCTAGGGACGGCTTGCACCTGTCACCCCTGGGCTTTCAGATATTGGCAAAGGCTCCTGCTACCCCCATAGTGCCTTTTTTAGGCAAGGCTCAAAAGACAAACCCACCTCCATAGGTATCACAAGGGATAAGTAACTAAGAGTAATGCTACTCAATGCCAGAAGTCTAAACCTCAAGATGCACGCACTCGAAACTCTCCTTAGCATGGAGAACATCGATATCTGTGCAGTAACAGAAACCTGGTTCAGGGCTCCCGAGAGCACCCCAGCACCACCAGGTTATACCTCATACCATGCTTTTTGGCCCCAAAACTTGGACCGAACCACAAAAGGAGGGGGAGTATCGATATTCATCAAAGATACCCACACGTCCAGGTTGGTGGCAAAGCACGAAGCATCAGAGACTATCCATGTGCAACTAACAGTGGGTAAAACTGCCTTCCAGTTTATAGCCTGCTACAGACCACCCTCCCAAACCCAGGAACCCCACTCGGCCTTTCTGAGAACACTGGAAAATATGAAGGTCTCTCCAAACACCATTATATTGGGCGACTTCAACTACCCAAACATAGACTGGGAGCATTACTCTAGCTCCAACACCGTAGCCCAAAGGTTCCTAGAATTTATAAACTCAAATGCTATGGAACAACTTGTTACCACTCCCACAAGAGGGGAAAACATACTGGACCTGATCATCACCAACATGGGGACTCTATGCTCCAGACCAGAAGTGTATCCCACACTGGTAAGATCAGACCATAAACTAATCTCACTGGATATTCACATCCTGACCCCACCCCCTGCCCAGAAAACCACAGTGAAAAACTTCTCTAAAGCAAATTTCACACTCCTCAAAACCGAGGTGGAATCCTTCAAAGCCCCCGGGCCTGTGGAAAATACGGCCCAGACCGCAGAATCCTTTATAAAAGCATTCTATGAACACCTTCAGGAATGCATGGATCATGAGATCCCAAATAAAACCAAGACCCAATCCTCCAAAGGCAGACGTCCTGTCTGGTGGACCCCAGCCATAAATGAACTATACAATAGAAGGAGGAAGCTACTAAATGATAGAGCAAAATCCCAAAAAGGGAAGGCATCACTGATCAGTATTAGCAAGAAACTACGGGCACTCATAAAATTGTCTAAGGCCAGCTTCGAGAGAAAAATTGCACAGGACACTAAGGATAATCACAAGGCTTTCTTTAGTTATGTTAGGAACCTGGGTGGTAATTCCCAGATATGCTCAGAATTAGTCCAAAATGACAAAAAATACACTGAACCCACAGACATTGCCAACATCCTAGCTGACAGGTTCAGTGCAAACTCCCCCCCCCCACCAAAAGGGCAAATATCTATCCCAGCAGAGTGCTGCCCCCCTGACATCTCAGATGCTCAGGTAAGAGCCGCCCTCTCCAAAGCAAAAAACACAGCATCAATGGGACCAGATGGTGTCCTGGGCTGCGTCCTACATGAACTCCAAGAAGAGCTAAACCCAAACATAAAACTACTGTTCAATCTCAGCCTTACTACAGGATATGTGCCCAAAGAGTGGCATACAGCAACAGTGGTCTTTCTCAATAAAGGTGGTGCCTCAATGGATCCTGGAAACTATCGCCCCATAAGCCTGACTAGCTTGGTCTGCAAAGCTATGGAAAGGATCATCATGGACCTCATAAATAAAGATATTGGGGACCTACAGACACTGGATCCTACCCAGTTCGGCTTTGTTAAGGGCAGATCCTGCCTCTTAAACCTGGTTGATTTCTTTGAAACAGTCACCAAGGCCATTGACGAGGGGAAGGTGGTCCACACAGCCTACCTGGACCTCGCAAAAGCCTTCGATACAATACCCCACTCGGGCATTATAGATAAGCTCACCAGCTTAAATATAAACCCCTATGTCACTAGATGGATTGCAAACTGGCTCAAGGACAGAACCCACATGGTTAGAATTGCTGGAGCTATGTCAGACTCCAAACCAGTTACAAGTGGTGTCCCACAAGGCTCAGTCCTGGGACCTCTCTTGTTTGATATATATTTCTCGGAAGTACAGGCCAACACGGAAGGACTATGGCTGACCAAGTTCACAGATGACTGCAAACTGGGTGCCATAATCGACTCTCCAGCCGACACAAGCATCCTCCAAAAGGGCCTCATAGAAACAGACAGCTGGTGCCAGAGCCATGGCCTCAAGCTAAATGCCAAAAAGTGTATAGTCATCCCCTTTGGCAAAAACAAAGTGCCCACAAATTACCACATAGGTGGTAATCCATTAAGTACAGAAGAAGTAATTAGGGAACTGGGGACCCAAGTTGATAGCAATCTCTCATTTGACAACCACGTGACCAAAGTGGTTAGAAAAGCATTTTATATAGCCCACCTAATCATGAAGGGATTCACATCTAGATCAGGGGAGGTCATCGTGCCTCTTTACTCATCCCTCATCAGGCCCATAATTGAGTACAATGCCCCTTTTGGGATGTACCTTACCAGACACCTGCAGCAACTGGAAAGACCCCAAAAGTACCTCACCAAGAGGATCAAAGGGCTCAAACAGATGCCATATGCTGCCCGGTTAAAGAAACTCCAGCTCTACTCAATGGCATATCGCCTGTTCAGAGGCGATCTGTGCCTGACGTATAAAGCCATGTCCAACCCGGAATTAATGGACATGCTGCACCTCAGAAAATCCAAATCCCATCGAGCTACGCGCTTGAGAGACTTGAACCTCAGCACTGAAATAAATAGGACATGCTGGAGGGACAGATTCATAACCCAGAGACTCCCTTCACTCTGGAATAAAATCCCAGTCCAGGTTAGGCAGAGTCCCTCATTGACTCTCTTCAAGAGGAATCTTGATGAGTGGATGGGAGATCGTAGGTTTACCCCGGGTATCACTTCTGTGTCACTGTTAGACAGAGGCACAGTATACTAACCTCGAAAAAGGGCATAGCAAAATAAATTTAAAATGGGTGGCAAAAGCCAAACACATTCTGGCTAGGCTTATAAATGCCCTAGGGCAGATAGCCTAGTATGAACCTATGAACCTATATCTATATGAGAAACTTTACAAGTTCAGATATTTCATGATTTCATAATAACGTAAACCTTTACATTAGTGAATGCCCTTAGTACATGTCCACTGTATTCTTATAGGTTAATAATGGCCCTGGAGCCTTTACAAGCCTAGCCCATAGGATTATCCTGGCATTGTGCCATCCAACCTTAGTTCCCAGTGCCTCTGTCGAGTAAAGCCACTGGAGTGATCCCTGGGGCGAATTTTATATTTCCCATCCACTCATCAAGATTTCTCTTGAAGAGGGCCATTGAGGTGCTCTGCTTGACATGTATGGGAAGTCTATTCCATAGCATGGGCAGTCTCTGGGTTATGAACATGTCCATCCAGCATGTTCTGTTGATTGTGGTAATGAGGTTGAGGTCTCTGCAGTGTGTGGATCAGAGGGATTGGGCTTTCTTCAAATGCAGCATTTCTAACAGAGCTGGGTCAGACATGGCTTTGTAAGTCAAGCAGAGATCACCTCTAAGTAGATGATATGAGAATAGTTGGAGTATTTTCAGTCTGTCCATATAGGGCAAGTGTCTAAGGCCTAGGATCCTCTTTGTGAAATACTTTTGCGGCCTCTCCAGTTGTTGCAG
Organism: Protopterus annectens; assembly: GCF_019279795.1. Taxonomy (NCBI): domain Eukaryota; kingdom Metazoa; phylum Chordata; order Ceratodontiformes; family Protopteridae; genus Protopterus; species Protopterus annectens. The sequence goes on along the minus strand of NC_056749.1, from coordinate 318,643,566 downwards.
GTGTTCCCAAATAACTTGCGCTAATTTTCTTATAAGGTCTCCATATTATTATTCCATACTGTAGTTTGTGTCTAATGCAACTAACAATTATGATCTCATCATTTCTGATGTCCTAGAGTCTTTATATCTTTTTATACACTTGTAGTTTTATAACTCTTTTTAACCAATTGGTTGATATGATCAGGAAAATAAAATCAAAGTTTGATCTGTCCATATATTCAAATTCTTAAAGTCCACTGTTTGAATTGTTTACTGTATTAAATATTCACCCTTCAATCTATGCCTCTCAAGTCTCATATACTTAGTTTTTTATATATTTATTAATATAGTGGCACTAGGTGATTTGCTCCCTGCTGATGTGACATGCCAACCTCATGTACATAATGGGAAAAAGAGTTTTGATGCCAATGTTATCAATTATTCTCCTGAGTCCAGATAGTTACTTTGCTGCCAAGCCCTTTCTACAACAGATATAATCTGTTTTCTTTTTTCAGGTCATCAGCGTATAGACTACAGACCATCTCAGATGAAAAAGATAAATCAGAAAGACACAACCTAAACAAATATGGGCCCAGGAAATGAACCTTCAGATACATATTAGTCATAAGCTAGACTTTCGCCTGTCCAATTGCCATATAGCTGACATGTCCTATTCAAGATTATATCACTACCTAGTTGTTCTAATTTATTAATCATTTTTATGCATGACCTTACCAAAGGCTGAAGACAGATACACATAAATTGCAACACATTTTCGTTTTTAGCTGTTATTATGTTATTATAAAACATCATGCTATAAGCGGTTACTGACGTATTTTCACCATATACATGCTATTTGCTTTCACATCCTAACTTTCCCAGTTCTGATAATATTTTAAGCCAAAATAACTGTTTCCATTATTTTCCATTAACAAGAATGAAGCTCCCCTTTCCCTTAATGATGGATTTAACAAGCACATGCCTCGGATCTTGAGGAATCTTTCCATACTTAAATGACCTAGTGAATAACAGTTATAATGGGATTGCAGCTTCAAGTTGATGCTTTCTGAGATCATTGCTATTAATTCTGTGTCCTTCTTGTGCTTTACTGGGACCCAATTTGCTTAGTACTTTTACAACATAATCTAATTTATATTCAGTATCTAAAGTTACCTGGATGTTACTATCACAAATTATTCCAATACATGGACCCACATTGTTTTAAGATTTTATGAACATATCTGTGTTTGAGATTACATTTACAATATACAATTCATCTATTTGTAAGCTTTTACCCTTATCACATTGTATAAATATATAAAATGATTTCCTATTAACGTTCAATATCATTATATTGTTTTTCATATTTTTTCTGATATTATTTCACACTAAGTTTAATTTATCTGTCCAATTTATTTCCGTTTTCAATGTATAGTTCAACCTCATTTCCATTGCTTGTTTCTTTTCTATCTTAAGTTTCTTGTCTTGGTCTTATGGAAATACATCCTCTATACCTTGTATGCCTATTTCCTAATGTTAAACATTTTTTTTTTCATTTTTTTTTCATTCAGACAGTACCCTTTTAAACTTTTCAAAACTTAACTAAATGCGTTAATGTCATCTTTTCACTGAATGTGTCATTCTAGTTATTTGTCACCAGTTATTATCATTTTTTTTCTTCCTGTGTTTCAAATAACAAATGTATGAATTTCTCTTGGTCATTGGCTTGACATCTGTGGCCTATAAACTTCAACAATTGTAATCCGTTCCAGGGCTGTATCTAACATCACAGTTATTCAATCTACAGTACTGATGCTGTCATCAAGGATGTAAGAATCGCAGGTCTCATATCGACCTTTAATCCCTGTTATAACACATCCATTGAATTTTTGTTAGAATGGCTGCTACAAAAAAAACCTTTATGTGCTGACAGAATTGGTTTCCAGTAATTATTCTTTAACCATGTTTCACAGACAATAGCAGCATCAATATTACGTAAATGCAGCACACTTTAAAAATATATATATGTTACTGATGCTCCTTCTATTAACAACCAAAACAGATAAATTAAAATTTGTTTCTGTGAAATGTTGAATTTCTGACATGGCAAAACGTTTGGCCTTGTACTGTAATATATTTGCTTTAAAACATTTCTTCCTTTGTCTTCACAGGTGGATTGTATCATGTCTAAATATATCTATGCCCCAAATTTGGCTTGGATGTTCTATACATTTCCAGTTTTTAAAATCATTTTTTTGTTTTCATGTAGAGCTTTACCCTCCTCCAAAAAATAACACCTCCACTAGTTATGTTATTTACAAGAGCTGCACGTTCCATACTACCAGTCAAAAAGTCCTTAATGATTAGGTCATTTGATGCAACATGAATATAAACAACATATTCCCTTTCATGTAGGCATCCTAATGTATTCCACCATACCTCTCAACCTCTTAGTGCTAGAAATCTGAACAAAACCTGACATAATAGGGGACAAAGGTCCACAAATAAGGACAGATTGTAAATATTGCTCTTATAAACTTAGAAAGTTGCTAGAATAACAGGGTTTGTGTTAGCATGCATTTTCTGAAGGATACGAAGGTTGAAACTCAAATATATGACATTATTTATTGACTTCAATGCTCAGATCATACCAATGATTTGTCAGAAAACCACAAATTTTATGAGGGACAGACCAAAAATATGAGGCAAAAATCTGGACAGTTGAGAGGTATGCATCCCACTCACATCTTGTAATTTCTCCTGGGTGCATATTACAATCTGATGTCCTTTTTCCTCTCTGCAAATGCAATTTTACTTAATTTAATCTCCAATTACTAATACATCACTTCTAACCAAAGCTAAATAACTCTCACCTCTAATTCAGCAATGCCTGCAGTTACAAAAGAATACTCTACCTTTAGTCTTAATAGTCTCAGTGTTTTCATCACATACGTGATTTGCAAGCACACATTTCTTATCTAGCTGTATTTGTACTTCTGCAATCTGAATTACATTGTCAACCTCAGTCTTTCTACTATTCCTTACACTAATATTCTTTAATACCTCCATGTTCAGTTTAGATTTTTTTTCCTTTTAGCTGGCCCCTTACCCCGTTTTCCTACCTTCTCTCTTTTGTGACAAATATGTCATTTTCTGTGGCCTGAATGTTTTCCAATCGAACAATAATATACTTATCTATAATCTGGGTTTTACATATCAAAGTGGAGCATTTTAAATTATAAAATAGTGCAGATCTAAGAAATACTATTAAAATTTTAACAATGCAGTTAAAACCAAAACATAAATCTAAAATGACACTAATGGATAGGCATGGACTTCAGAGGCTGTGAGAGTTCCTAGAAATGTTTTACTTTATAGTAAACATAAGATGAGTTTTTGTCTAAAAACATTAATTATGTACAGTCCATTATATCAGCAAGTGTACTACAATGTCCTCCACACCATACTGTTTTTACTGCATTCTACATGTTAGTATTTTAGAAGTCACAGATTACAGTAGCTGTATATTACACAAACTATGTCTCATGGCTGCTACATTCTAGGTAGGGTTCTATTTTCTGTGCATTGCATAATATCTGTAATAAACAAAGAAAACATGAGGTCCCTGGACTAGGTTCAGTTTCATCTCTACTACACAACTTTTCCCCAGTTTTGTAAGTACCCCATCTGTACTTTACTGGTATACCCTCTGTCCTACATTCTAGCTGCTGTTGATTAGTGGCAGGGCATGGAATAACTAGGAATAAAAATGAACACCTACATGAAAACCTACAAGCATTTCTTTCATCACTTAATACAACCATAACAAGCTGTGTTTCTGTCTGTGTGTATGGCTATGTATGTGTGTGTGGATATGTATGTGTATGTGTGGTAGGGGATATTAAAGGGTAGACATTTGGTATCAATGAACATTTCTTCAATTATAGGGGGAAATCACTCTCAAGAAATCTTGTCATAGGGGGAACATTACTTGGTATGACATAATACATGTTTTTCTCTCCAATATATATGGTCAGTTCTATGTGCCTCCCCCCACTTTTAACAATGGTCCACTCTCTAAAATGACTAGGAGGTCTCTGGTCCTAAACAAATGCTTTCTTGGTCTGCCACAAACCTTTTGGGAAGGGCAAAAAAGATAAAGGGCCTGCAGGCTATATTTCATTTACAGGCCAGAGACTAACCTGCCAATCGTAGTTTATTTAGCAATAAGATATGGTGCTGTTTAAATGAAGGTTAAGTGACTGGGTAAAATATTAATAAAAACAAAATAAAGTTATAAATAGCTTGTCTGCCAATAAGGAACTGGAATTGATGGTTTGATGGGATATGTGCATCGTGGGCGGGGAGTCTATTAGGGGTTGTTAAACAGGCAATGATGAGAGGACTGAACTTGATTTTTAAAGAAATGCCACAATAAACCACTTTTGCTGCTAAGACATGCCATGAATATGAATGCACAGAAGATCTGAGCAGTCTTCCTGAACGTGGAGAACTGGAGCAACAAGCTTCATTGTGATTTTTGTTCCATGATTAAAGAACAAAAAAGCACTTAGGAAGCCAGATAATTGGGGTGCCTTGCTTGCACTAATAATTCTGGACATGTGAGACAGTGTCTCCAGAAAGAAGATATCTGTTGCCTTTAACTGAAAAAAAATATTCTTTGCTATCCAAATAAAAGCTCAAACATACAGATATCATTAATTATAGCAGTTTTTTTTTAAATGGCCTGAATATTATTTTTAACACTTAAATTAGCTGAGTAAAGCAACCCAGTATAAACAGCATTCCAGCTTTACTGAGTAAGCTGGACACTGTGTTCTATAAACTCGCTTTCTTTCTTTGGCAAGCCTGCTTCTCTGACAATAAAATGCATGCCAAACTATGATTTCCTATCAATTAATGCATTCAAAATGAATGTAGCTGCAGAACTCCAAATAAGGAAAGTATTTCTCCTTGAGAAAACAACCCAGGGCTTTGATTCTTCAAACATGTATACACAGAGTCTCAGAAGAATAAACCAGGGATGCACCCAGTCCATTTTTTTCAGCACAGTTAAAGAAATGTAAATTCATGCTTGATTTAAAGTCCCAGTAGGCTTCTGCTCACACCTAAAACTAATATCTTTTGGCTTTTCCCGGTTAGGGGTCGCCACAGCAGAACTCCAGTCCGCTAATGATTGGCAGTGGATTTTTACGGTGCCGAGTTGCCAGCCCGACGCCCAACCTTCAAATAAGACACACACATTCACACACGCACCTACCTGCATGTCTTTAACGTCACTCGACCACGGGGAGGACATGCAGACACTCCACACATAAGGCACTCCAGACGAGAATCAAACAGGAAAACCTACCAATGTGTGGAAATCCTTGAAGATTGTGGCTTACTGTTGCACAAATCCTACCTTTACAGTGTTAATATCGTAAGATTGTGCATACAGTATAGCATGTAAACAGCTCTCTCAGTATCTTGTTTACAGATATCATAGCTTAAAAAATGAGGTGACTTGGAATTCTGGCAAAAAGGGCCTGAGAACTATTTCCTTCACCTTCTCCTTTGTTAGACCTTGAAAATTAGGACTGACCTGAAAGTCAAGGAATCTGCAGGAGAGTGGACGTAACATATGTAATCAGTCTTCTTGTTCCTGTTGAGACTCATGTAAAACTGACTGCCCTCTTGGCAATGGCCTTGTTATATAGAAGTGGAGAGGGGGTGTTGATTCCAGTTTCTACAAACAGGAAGTTTAGTGCTGCATGCTGGAAATGATTGTGCCAGTCAGCATGAAATCCTGCAAGTCCTAATGCGCCCACGCCCAAAGAGATGCAGGGTGGGGCATGCAGTGGGCTTTCCCATGTGCGCATCTCCTCACTGCCACAAAGGGTGTGTCTTCCAAGCAGCGATGCTCCTCCCTTTGTGGCATTATTGATAGTCTTTCTCTAATCTCCACCTGGAAGATTGTACAACCATGTTTGGCTCCAGGTGCATGCTAACCCAACCCTTCCCAGGGAGAGGTGAGTGTCAGACTCCTCCCCTCCCATTCCCTCTCTATATACTCCAGTGTCAGAGCTGCTAATCAAACTGCAGTCTTCTATGTTGCAGTTTGGACTCTGTTCCTCTGCACCACAGAGCCAGGCTTCCCCTTCTGGATTTGATATATTTGCCATTCACTGCTGCATCTAATTTCAAAACTTTCAAACTTTCACTTTACCAATCTGATCCTCATGTCCCGCTGACATAGTGTCATTTTTCTTCCAGATTAATTAACAAACTTACCAGAGTCATATACAGATTGTAGGCTTCTTAATTGCTATTTACCATGTGACTCTTTGCACTGACTCCTCCTCTCCAGACATTGAAAGAAATATGAAATACTTACTTCAGATAGCTCTGCAATTCATTACAGACAAGCAGCTACAGCCTATCTTTAATATTATTAGCATTATGAATTCTGAAGCATTGACGACTGTTGTCTTCTGACACTGCATGTCTTGAAATTTGAAAGAGGACACATTTTAAAAGGCCCTTGAGAGATCACTTAACATTCACCCTGCATTAAGATACCACCTGCAAGTACTTCATCCATTGCCAGCTAGGATTCAGTATACTGAGGCCAGAGGGGAGCCTGTCAATAGAGCGACAGCTATTTAGGAGACTGCTGTTTCATCAGAAACATCTTGAAGAAAGCACTTTTGCTGACAGTGAAGAATTTCTTTTTCTCCACTGTTATATATATCCTCAGAGTAGATATATTTAAGTTCAGGGGGGCTTGCCCCCCTGCAAAAAATAAAAAGATTTACTCTAAGTTTTACCAAAGGTGCTTTTATTGAAACATTTTTGGAGTTTCTAGCATCGAAGAAGTGTCACTCTGCCAACAAGATTCCAGCCAGTGACGCTGCTGACAGAAATATTCTATATCATTAAAGTGAGTACACATTTTGTTTTTATCTATCACCTTTGTCTTCAGTCCCAGGAAACTAAATTAATTAAAACACATTAATCCTGATTTTTTTTTCTCCTGCAACCTGCCTGGTATAACGGAGTTTAATCTTTGCAGACTGTATTAGAGTGCAACTTGCTTTTATGATCCTTACTGCAAGATCTCATAACGACTGTTTTCTCTGTGTATGCAACTCTTCACCGTATTACTACTTTTACTACTTTTATACTACAGTCACAAGATTCACTTTGGTCTTTCTTAAAATTCAAATTCCGACAACTAAAAGTCTTGCAAGAAGTTAAAGCCCTGGAGCTCTTTTCCATGCAATTTCAAAGAAACATATGTAGAGATGAAAGCTAGATTTAAGTCACATTTGAAAAATGTGGTAGCTATAAATTTCTGCATGAATTGTCCACTAAATACATTTGTTGGAATATGTAGCATGCTGTTTTCTTAATTAACATGATTATCTATTAACCTATAGATTTTAAAGCCTGTATGTTTTAGGGCATTATTACTTTTGTGTATTTTCTTTCTGTTTATTATGCACTCAGTGAGAAAGTAAGACCTGAGAAATAGTTAAAAATATTGCTTATGTCAGTCTTACTTGTTTAACAATGAAACGAATAAATAAATAAATGCTATCCTTTTATTTCTGTGTATTTATCCAGTTTATGCTTTGTTCATTTTAATTTCTTCAAGTGTTTTGGGTTTCGGATGCCATGACAGAAATGGATCCCATTCCTACGTCAGCGTATGATTAGATTTCATGAAATTAGTATTGTTTTAGTCTTTGCTGGGGTGTCTTCTGTGTGGAATCTGCATGTCCTCCCTTTGGCTGTATGGGTTTCCTCCGGGCGGTCTGGTTTCCTCCCACATTCCAAAGACATGCTGTAGGTGGATTGGACACTCTAAATTGGCCCTAGGCGTGAGTGTGTATGTGTGTGTGCCTTCTATGGAAGGTTGGGCAACTGGGCTGGCAACTTGACACCGTAAAAACTGCACTGCCAATCATGTGCGGACAAGTGATCTGCTGTGGCAACCCCTAACTGGGAAAAGCTGAAAGAAGAAGAAGAGGTATTATTTTAGAGTTTGATGTTAGCCAAGAGTGCTTTTTTCAGCACCCGTAATGTGCCCGGAATTGCCTCCTTTTGTAATTCATGTGGGATACATTTACTGGGAGCATATTTAGCTAAGATGGTAAATTCTTTTTTGTTGTTGCTCCTGCTATTATTGGAACTGTCTGGGTATCCTTCTTCCAAATTGCTCTCATTCTGCTTCAAATCCTGGTATTCTATGACTTGGTGTCTCTCTGTACTTAAGACATTATAATCATTGTGAGTAGCAGTTTCAGTGATCAATGCTATTTTTGTCTTTTTCCTACACTACTGTACCTATTTTATTTTCTTCTACTTTTTAAACTGTTGGTAATGGGCAATACTAAGTGATGAGGAAAAGACAGTTGATAATGGGCAATACTACAGATGAGGAGAGGATAGTGCACACCACCTACCTTGACCTAGCCAAAGCCTTCCACACTATTTCCCACTCAGGCATAATAGATAAACTCTCCCATCTAGGCATGAACCTGTATGTTACGAGATGAGTAGCTAACTGGCTCACTTACAGATCTCACTGAGTCAAAATAGGGGAAACCACCTCTAGTAGCAGATCCATAAGAAGCGACGTACCCCAAGGATTGGTCTTGGGGCCTCTGCTGTTTGGGATACAATTTTCTGAGGTGCAAGTCAAAACAGTGGTCTGTGGCTGACCAGGTTTGCAGATGGCTGCAAGCTGGGCACTATCATAAATTCTCCTAGTGATGTGAACATCCTGCAAGAGGGCCTTACCCAAACTAATGACTGGTGCCAGAAGCATGGCCTCAAACCGAATGCCAAGAAATGCATCATTATCCCCTTTGGGGAAAATGGTGTCCCCACTAATTATTGCATTAATAACGTACTAAGCACGCAATCAGTCGTGAGGACTTGGGCACCCAGGTTGATAGCAACCTGACTTTTGACCACCATGTTCCCTCTGTTCTACGGAAGGCTTTCTACATGGCCCACCTCATAAGTAAGGGTATTTCATCCAGAAACAAAGAGGTCATAATATCTCTGTACTCCTCTCTTATCAGATCCATTATCAAGTACAGTGCTCTCTTTGGCATGTACCTTCCCAATTACATACAGCAGTTGGAGAAACCAGAGGTTTCTGACCAGGAAAATCCAGGGTCTCAAACACCTATCCTATACAGATAGGCTAAAAGCCCTATCCCTCTACTCAGTCTCATACAGACTGCTCACAGGTGGCCTGCATCTGGCATATAATGTCATCATAGGCTCAGCCTTGATGGAGTTGCTGCATATCCGTAAGTCAGATTCCACTCGTGCAGCCCACATGCAAGGCCTCAACCTGGTCTGTGACATTAACAGAACTTTTTGGCAGGATAGCTTTTTGTCCCAATGACACCGCCATCTGTGGAATAGACTCCTTCTCCCTGTCACTAATCTTCTTTAAGATGAACCTGGACGACTGGATGGGAAACGAAAAATATACCTCTGGGATCCCACCTGTGTCCCTGCTGGACAGGGAAAACTGGTGCTGACTTTGTGGGAACATGGGTGAAATTCTTGGCTAGGCTTATAAGGGCCTCCAGGCCAATAGCCTAGTATCATCCTATGAACCTATGAACCTATATAAATGTCATCATTCTTTATAATTCTTTGTGGTTTCCAATGCTTCTACGGTGCTTCTATATTGCAGTGTTTGCCCAATCCCAGTGCAAACTTCTTGACACATTACTGTGTCTTTCAGTGTACATATCCTTGGACAAGAGTGTAGTACACCCAGCAATGAAACGAACAGCTGTTACCGTTTCTGATTTACAGAACCTGCACTTGTCTGCTTCACCCTCTTTTTCAGTAAACTTTGTAAACCTGTCTTTATGTAGTCCACTATCCGAGGCACCATTGTTAGCCTTTCATCTTCTGGTTTCAGTTATCCTCTACCTTAACTATTTCTCTTCAAATCTTGGTCAACATGAGGTTGTTCCCAAAGAGTTTTATACTTGGCACTAAATTTGTAGATTTCCGATTTCCTTTCTCATCTGATCCTTTTCCTTATGTACTTTTTTGTTTTTGGCACATATAGTTGCTGCTAGATTTTTGAATATATGTGATTTGATTTCCTTTTCCATTTTATTTCAAAATACTACTGAATTAATCAAAGATATAATCTAAAACTTCATATCTTCAAGTTTTAAAACTAGGCTTGTATCTGATGAAGTCAACAGGTATCTATGCATTCCCATTATTGCAGATCTATACTTGTAGTCAGTTATGAAGAGCCCCATAACACCTTCCAAGTGAGCAATGTATAATCTTGATATATACTGTTTTTATATATTGTTTGATAAGCATGAAACATTTTTCTTGTTTTTGTGTCCATTTGACTGAATAATTTTTGGTTTCAGCCAATCACACCAAAGTTGTAACTTAGAACAGGAAAAGCAAAGTGATTTATAGTTTGTTTGTTATTCCTAAATGTCAAGAAACCTTTCAATATTAGTTTTAGTTTTCTGAAATATTCCTTACTAAGCTTTATTCTCATTTTTTATGTTATATTGCCAACCCTTCATCCATTCCCAAATATTTATATACTCCTTCCTGTTTATGTTCCATTATATCACATTCCTGTACTAGGTTGATATTTTCTTGGTTCTGCAGATTATCTTTTTTAAATGTTGCTTTTGCACATTCATCAAGGCCAAATATCATTCTAATATTATCAGAGAAAGTTTTAACCATTTGTAGTTGTGCTTTCAGCTCCTCTTCTGATGAACTACACAATTTTAAATCATCCACAAAATTAAATGAAATGTCTCTAAACTAAGTGGGTTTCTGTGAATTAAATGAAGTCATGTTAATGTTGTGTCTTTAGGCTTTTTCCCGGTTAGGGGTCGCCACAGCAGAACTCCGGTCCGCTAATGATTTTTACGTGCCGAGTTGCCGGCCCTGATGCACAACCTTCAACGAAGGTATGCCCATTCATGCATGTCTCCACACAGAAGACGCTCTAGCTGAGTATCGAACAGGACAGCGTCTTACTGTGAGGCGACAATGCTACCGCAGCACCACTACCGCAGTACAAACTTGAAGTCATGTTAATAAAACAGCTTAATAGGTTAAGGGCAGGACAAAACAGCTGTGGTCAAAAAGAATCACCCTGAAATATCCCCTTTTGCATTTTTGTCCCTGGAAAGCAATTTACGCTTTGTTGTAACTTACTAGCAAAGTCTTTTGACACAGTTTCATAGTCATAGCAATATAATTGATCAATGTGAGTTGTGTCTTACACATCTGTAAGCATTCCATATCCATAAAAGTGGGATGCTGTGAAATGCCTTTTTGAACCTGTCTATGCCATGCATAAACACTTCCCCTTTTTACAACTCTTAATTATTGCTTCACTTAGCAACAAATGATCCTTTGTCCCATATGACTTTCTTTCACCTTTTTTGTTTTATTGCAATAACTGATTTTTTCTAAATTACTATAAACCATGTTTACATCAATTCTATTATATAACTGGTTTATTTTATGAAGGCAAGTTAATGTTCTATAATTTTTAGGATGGCTTCCAGGTTCACTCTTAAGGAAGAGTATAATTTTTCCCGTTGTTAACCAGGTTAGTGTCTATTTGAGATGCATGTATATATATATATATATATATATATATATATATATATATATATGGGTCCACTTTGTAATTTCAAAATACAGTATTTTGAAATCACAAAGCCAAAAACCCAAGCACAACTCATAAATGCGAAAACACACAACTGCAGAATTCAAAATCCTGACACTATGTCACTCATACAGTACACACATAAACAAGCACAACCCCCACGCACAATCAAACAAATGTATCTAAACTACATATAAGCAGGGGGGCAAGCCGCCCTGCACCCCCCACACCCCCCAACTTATATATTCTAACCCCGAGACCGCACAAACAGAAACACAAATGAAACTCACACACACACACACACATCTTACAGTCCCTCACACATACATCACAGTCACAACACACACACACACACACACACTAAAGTCCCTAACCAACATACTTACACACACAAACTTACCTAAATTCAACCCAAAAATCCACACACTGCACCAGCGGAAACGGAAATTCAAAATCTCCATGCTTCGGGATTTTGAATTTTGTGCTTCTGCCAGTTTCGGAACTTTGAGTATTCGGCTTTGTGATTTCGAAATACTGAATTTTGAGATTTCAGTATTTCAAAATTACAAAGTGGATCTATATATATATATATATATATATATATATATATATATATATATATATATATATATATTACTCAGGACTGAATATTTGTGTAACAGTATTAATACTTTTAGCCAAAAGTTAGGCTTTCAATTTAGCAATTTTCCTTAATTTTGTTTTAATTTCAGTAACAGTTACTTCATCCCATTTCATATCCTCTGTACCAACTCTCCTTAGTATTTGTTTTAATCCTTCTGTCCATTCAACATCTTTGTTCTGGTCAATATAAATACTTCTCTAAAATGTATCTATTTATTTTCTTCTTTTTTTGGTGGCATTTCTATTCCTTTTGCTTTTTCCCAGTTAAAACCTTTTTGAGTCATTAATAAATTGTTCATTTTATACCTTTCCTTTATATTTATCTGCATATCCTCTAAGGTGTTCTGTTTGTGCTGATATTTTTAGTTTATTTGTTTGTTTGTTTATTTACTTATTTATTTATTTGTTTACTTATTTACTGCATATAGTGTATGATAAATCCTGATCTGTTTTGATACTGTGTATTGCGTTTTCAACATATATCTTTCTAAAAATTTTTGGTGATCAGTTTCTTTTTCTATATTCTTTTAAAAATGACACCCCGGTCACAATTGCTTTACAATGTTCTCTAGTTGATGTTTCCATAGTGACAGTCTGCTTGTTTCTATCCTTTCCTTTGTTACTACTCTACATTTCTTGTGATAACACTTTATCCAGTAATAGTTTAGCTGCACAGTAATATATCCTATTTATTTCTGTTCTGTCACATGAATTTCTCTTAAGAGTTCTGATTACTATGTTCATCTGTTTTAACAGTCTTCTAACATTTTAGGTCTAATTTCCTTGATGTACTGTATTTTCTTCATCTATTTTAATATATCTATCCATCTCTTTTAAATCAAGCAGGTTTTCTCTTAGATCATTTTCTTCTGTACTGAGAGCATGTTCTTTTCTTCTCTTTTTCCCCAACAGTCTTCTATATAGAGCTGCAGAATATTTTCTAGTGACATATCCTAGTCAGATGTGTCCTAATTCATCTGCTGCTCTTCCATATGGACACCCATTTGTCCATCACCCTGCAACATTACCTATGTTATAGTCGCCATTGTTTCCTGCTCCTGTTCTTGCTATACAACTTCAACTGAACTTTCATGTGAGTTTCCTACAACAAAATCCAAAACATCACCCTCTAGCAAATCCTCTTCAGATGCATTCCAATCCACTTGCTGCTCCTCCATCTGAGGAACCACTGGTCCATTATTTTGTGACACTGCCTGCTATGTAGTTTCTACACTAAACCCTTCATTTCACAGACAGACTATCAATAATACTCAATTTTTTATTTCTACCCCGCTAATGCTTTTTTCAGTATTTCCCCTTTGCAATCTTATTTTTGTATTGTAAAACTTTCCATATTCAGGTGTCTTTGCTTATATTTCTCTTCAAATATTGTTCTTTTAGCCTTGCCTAATCCTGTGGTAGGAATGTATTCATATTCTATGGATTCTACACTATCTTTTTTCCCCAGTTCTGGCACCTATGCATATACCATGATTGGACATTTTATTTTATCCTAGGACTTGCACACCAACTCTTCTTTTTAAATTTAACCTACCTTTCTCCATGATATATAAAATACAGTCTACATATCAATGCCATCTTGGAGAGATTTTCTTCCTTTGTAAGACCATACATGTTCATTCCTTTTTTTTTAAATAGACTATGTTATTGCTGCAGATTTTATTCATATTATCTTATTACATCTCATCTAATTAAAAACATGTTATGTGCAACTGATGCCAACATTTCTGCAGCCTGATTTGCCTTCTGTAGAGATGCAAATCAGAGATGATACTGTAAGTCTGTATTATTTCATGTAATCCCAGTCCCCAGTGAAGTCTAAACCCTTGGATTAGCTTAGTTTTAAATGTTTGATAACATCTCATGATATGACATAGAAAAGCATCTTCTATTCAGCCATCTAGCTGCACATCTAAGCAATGTACATCAGTTTGTTACTTGCCTAACATCCTTGTTGGGCTCCATAAACTGGTAATACATTGCTCCCATCTCATACTCAACTGGCTGATGTGATATTGTTAAGCCATCTGGCTCATAAATAGCCCTAGAATATGTGCACACAGTATGTAAGTTAAAAGGACAGATTTGGGGATTTGAAAGCTATGAACATCACTGCACTGTAACATTTTCAAAGCCAAGCAACCGGGTTATTTTCCTCTTCAAAAGACAAATTGCCACCATTACAAGAAGTTGGATTTAATGCACTGAATAAACTTGGAAATGGCCCAGGTTCATCTGGTTCAAATCCAGAAGGGAGTTTATGATGTATAAATACATTATGCATGTGCATTACCTAAAACTAATGTCTTTCAGCTTTTCCTGGTTAGGGGTCACCACAGCGGAATTCCGGTCAGCTAATGATTGGCAGTGGATTTTTTTATGGTGTCGAGTTGCCAGCCCGAAGCCCAACCTTCAAAAAAGGAACACCCATTCACGCACACACCTACCTGCATGTCTTTAAATGTCACTCGACCATAGGTAGGACATGCAGACTCTGCAAAGAAGACGCTCCAGCCAAGAATCGAATGGGAGAACCTCTTGCTGTGAGGCGAAAACGCTAACCACTGCACCACTATTATTAACCATTTGTCAAATATCTGAGATGCTGTTCTTTGCTGCACAGTGTAGAGCTGATTTTGAAATAAAAGTTTACAGTATTTTATGTATGTCTCTTAGTGTATGTCTTCAGCTGCAAAGCTGTGTGGCTGTTCTAATAGTCAGACCGTCTTTTAAGCCAGACATGGTATGAGGAAATTTTAATATTTAAGAAAATTATGTCCTTTAAAATAGTATCCTTACTGCATGAAGTTTCTAGTGTTCTTCTCACTTATTTGTGTGAATATTTGTGGTCAGCCTTGACAAAGCAGATTGACAGTAGTCTTACGAGCCTTATACATGGTAAGCCACGTTTGCCTAAATGGATAGTAATGCACAGTAGTCTTACTTGTGCTGTTTTAGAAATCCACACATGGATATCTTCCTTGAACATATGATCAGTCTATCCCTCCCCTGACTCTATTCCTGTTTACTCAGTTTCTTTGCTCCTGTTAATATCACCAAAATGGAGATCTGTTCTTTGACTGTAGCTCTCCATATATATAATATATGATATATATATATATATATATATATATATATATATATATATATATATATATATATCATATAACTGTCCACCCACCTGGGTGGCTCTGATCACATCTCCATAAAACTAATACCAGCTTACAAACTTCTCTTGATCAGAGATAAGCCCACTGTGAAACAAATCAGTGTCTGGCATGAAGGAACCACGGAGAGTCTCAGGGACAGCTTTGAAACCACAAACTGGGATGTCTTCAGAGAGGCAGCCACAGTGAACAATCTAGTCAACATAGTTAAATATACTGAGACAACTATGGCTTATATACCCAAATGTATGGAGGATGTAATGAACATCAGAAATATTAAAGTAAGAGCCAACCAGAAACCATGGCTAAACAGCAAGGTGTACAAGCTGCTGAGGGCAAGAAACACTGCTTTCAGGGCAAAAGATAAGAAGGGTTTAAGTGTGGCAAGGGCTAATCTAAAAAAGGGTATCAAAGAGGCCAAGAGGGAGTATGGAAAGTAGATACAATGATGCTTCGAGGATGCAAAAGACTCAAGAAGCCTGTGGCATAGTATTCAACAGCTAACTGACTACAAGACCAAGTCAGCTCAGTGTGATGATAGCACTGAATTTCTGGACAATCTAAACACATTTTATGGCTGGTTTGAAGAAAAAACAACCTAGAGGCTGTAAATCTTTCTCAATGACCAAAAGGAGACAGTACTTAACTTCGGTACTGTGGATGTAAGGAACCAGTTGAGAAAAGTGAACCCCAGGAAGGCTGCTGGCCCTGATAACATTCTGGGGAAAGTATTGAAAAGTTGTGCAGACCAACTGGGCATAGTTCCAATGAACATCTTCAATAACTCACTTGTCCAGGAAAAAGTACCAGCATGCTTCAAAGTTACCAACATAATCCCGCTGCCCAAAAAAAGCCAACCCCACCTGCCTAAAGGATTACAGGCCAGTGGCTCTTACATCAAATGTAATGAAATGCTTTCAAAGACTGATAAAAAGGCATTTGACTACAGTACTACCCCAATCCTTTGACCCACTGCAGTTTGCCTACTGGGCAAACAGATCAACTGCTGATGCCATTTCAGTGGCATTTCACCTCACATTGGAGCATCTTGAAGAGAAGAACAACTACACAGGGCTGTTCATAGATTTTAGCTCAGCATTCAATATGGTGATTCCAGTGCAACTTATAGAAAAGCTAATCAACCTTGGCATAAATAAAGGGCTGTGCAACTGGATCCTCGATTTCCTGACTGGAAGACCACAAAGGACCTGTGCTGGTAACAATATTTCAGGGTGTATTACAATCAACACCGGAGTATCCCAGGGCTGTGTGTTGGGTCCCCTACTGTTCACAATCCTTACCCATGACTTCTCAGTGAAAACTAGCAACAACCACATTATCAAATTTGCAGATTACACAACAATGGTGGGACTCATAAGTGGTGATGATGAGAAGGGTATAGGAATGAGGTCAACCCCATGATTCAATGGTTCAATAGCAACAATTTGGACCTGAACATCAATAAAACAAAAGAAATTATTATTGATTTCAGAAATAACTCTGCCATGCACCTGCCCCCTCAAGATCAACATTGAAGAAGTGGACAGAGTCCAAACTACAAAGCTCCTGGGGTACACATATTAGAGGATCTTTCTTGGAGTACAAACACAGGCCAGTTAATTAAAAAAAGACCACCAGTGACTGCACTTCTTAAGAAGGCTGAGAAAAGCACAGCTCTCTATGAATGCTCTAATTACCTTCTATAGAGGAGCCATTGAGAGCATTATCACCAGCAACTGCACTGTATGATTCGGTAACAGCACAATGGCTGAGAGGAAGAAGCTGCAAAGAATAATAAGAACAGCAGAAAAGATCGTGGGCACTAGTCTTCCTACCTTACAGGAGCTCTTTGAACTGAGATGTAAAAAGAGGTCCTGCAAAATACTGAGTGACACTTCTCATCCAGCGTATGGTTGGTTCACTAAACTTGCTTCTGGTAGAAGGTTACGGAGTATCCACTGCAAAACCTCTGGATTCATGAACCGTTTTTATCCAACTGCAAAAAGACTCAATAATGCAGACATAAATCTGGATGTATCAAAACTATAATAGATTGTTACGCTCTTATTCTTTTTCTTTTTTTTCCATACAGTAATTCTATTTATTGCATATTAAAATTAATATATTCTTATTTAAGTGCAATCCAGTCATTTCCTTATCACCATATCATCCAATCTCACCTCTGTGTATAGTGCATTTTCTTTTCATATGTTAATTACCTAGTAGTCAGTGTTGTCCAATGTAAAATAGTGTACAAACATTTGTGAGAGCTACTTAGATATTTAGTTTTGTACTATAATTATTGTTTATTCTCCAATACCTATCATATCTGTCTTTTTGTGTTTGTTTTTTCCTGTAAAAGATCTGACAATCGAAATATCATTTAGGTAGCACTTGTGTTTCCTAAATGACAATAACGTTTCTTTGAATCTTGAATTTTTCTTTGAATCTTTGAATCCATAGTAAATTCCTGTCCATCTCTCATAAACTATAACTGAGGAAGGGAGAGACAGGGATAGAAACATAGAGAGAGCGAGAGAGGGAGAGAGCACACTTCTCACCGATTAAAGCAAAGCAGGAACTAGGAACATAAACAGTGTTTCACCAAAATACTGTAAAGCGCTTGAGCCACCAAAAGGCAGCAAAATCTATGATACTGTTAAACTTCCTTTAATAAGACCAACTGTTAATCACCAATTAAATAACAGCCGTACATTTTTGTCTCTCTCAAAATATCAAGGGAGTTCATCAGAACATAAAGCACAACTGATCACAAACTGAAATACTTCTTAATCACGATTCATTGCATATAAGAAACATGTAATTTCCATATAAATAAAATTTTTGTGTGAAATACTTTTTTAAAAAATATATCTTTTATAAACATAATGCATATTATTATATCTGGTAAAGCTGATGCTTTACGGTGTTTTGGGGAAACACAGTTTATGTTTTAGGTTATTAGAGAACATTCTACCTGTCTGGGTATAGATACATATGAATGGGATCATCCTTTGCCGGAGCACCATGATAATTCTGTATTAGTAGGTAGTACAGTCATGTAAGTAAACTTATCATAACAACAGATGTTCTAATAGACCACTGCTGCAATGGCCTAAGCTAGTTAGGTCATATTTATGCACAGGATATGACCACTGGCTGAATTTCAAGGCTTTAGAGCACCTTTCACACACTCAAACTGCCAGCAGCTCGAGCAGATCCATATAAAAAGACAGTCTGGGCATTAAAAGCTTCAGGGCTTTCTTGATTTAAGACTGGATACTATAGACCAGAAAGGAAAACTGTTAGGAAAGGAACAATCAAACAAAAAACAATGTAATGGTATACATACGGGTGTATACATCCATACCCTGGCAATACCTCTAAAAAAGACCAACCAAGAGACTGGAGGGAAGGAATGGCCATTACAGTAATGAGGTTTTAGAACATTTACTGTTATGGTAGGTTTACTTACACAACTGTTTTATGTTCAACATTTAGATCACTATTGCAGTAGCCTAAACTTTTTGGGTAGATTGCCATAATTTAGGAATAAATGGGGAGGTGGCTTTATTTAATAATCCAGGAGTCCAAGTAGAGCTTGAACCAGATCTGGAAAAGGAATCCAGTTTGCAATGCTTTGTAAAAGTTCATACAGAGGACCAAGTTGCAGCCTGTAGAATACTTCTAGAGTCCAGTCCTTTCCAGAAAGCCAAGGAAGGTACAATGGGCCTTGCCCCTTCCTGAAAGTCACTTGTTATGGTGAGCAGAAATAAAGAGCATGAGACAACCATGAGACAACCATCTGACAAGTATATGTTTTTTGAATAAGTTGCTCCTGTTTTGTATCTTCATAGCAGACAAACAGCTGATTGGTTTTCCTAAAGGATTTTTTCTGTTCAAGTAGTATCTGAGCTGTCTGTGAATATCCAGAATATGTAATATTTTCTGGATAGATGGAAGATAAATAGTCTGTCTTAAGGTAAACTCAGAAATCACTGAAGCATTGGATCTCATACAAACTCAAGTGCTTATGGGAAATGAAGTAGAGTTGAACCACCATAAGTGCTTGAAACTCTGATACTCTTCTTGCAGATGTCAGAGCAATGAGTAGCACAGCCTTCCACATTAAGAACCTCAAGTCATCTTGATGAACTGGTTGAAATGGATAAAGCATTAGTTTTTCAAGCACAAAATTAAGATCCCAAGAAGGAGCCTCCTGTTTCCTAGGTGGATAGATATGTAAAACCTCTTTAAAAACTGCTTGACTTGAAGACATGAAGAAAAGAATGATCTAAGAGCAGATAAGCAAAAATGGCTGAAGGATGAAGCTTGATAGAAGAGTAAGAGAGGCCAGAAGATATAATCTAGAATGGGAGGCAGCCAGGTCTTGAAGAGGTTTTGGTTCTTAAAGTGGCAGCAACTAGAAAATCATTTCCATTTGCATAAATATGATATTCTAGTAGCAATTTTTACCTCTTTTAAAATTGCCGTGTGCCCTTAGCCTAATAGGTTACAAAACTCTAGGATACTGGAAGTCAATTGCAGTGTCTTGAGATTGAGGTGTATTTAACAGCGACTATCTCATGCGATTAAATCAAGTCTTTGAAGAAGCTTGTGGTAGTCACAATTGACCAGTTTCAAAAGAAAGGATTACCACTGTTACCTGGGGCAAAAGGGAGTTACCGCGATCTTTGGAGAGTTCCTTGGAATCTTTCAAAGGTCCCTGTGAATCAGTGGAATGGGTTGAAAGGCATACAGGAACATTCCTGTCTTTAAGAATAAAAAATAACCAACCAAGTAAATAAATGAAAACATTTGCCCTAGTGACGTGTTTTCAATGAATCCTGAATCAGTCTATTTTGAAATGAGAAAAATAGATCTGTTTGAAGTATTCCTCACAGGTGGATCAATTCCTGGAAGACCCCCAGGTGCAGTTTCCATTCATGCAGGTCTGTATTGGTCCTTCTCAGTTTGTCTGCCACACAATGCTTTGCTCTGAAAGCATGTATGAAAAGTAAAGAGCCAGACTGAGCTGTTTCCTCCCAGACAATCATATCAAGTCTGCAAAGGGGACAGGATCTTGTACCCACTTATTTATTTATTTATTTATTTATTTATTTGTTTACCACATCAGTTGATTATTGCCATCTTCCTTTTGATATCTATGCATTTTTGTTTGTTCTGGGAGTTCCACAGACCTTGCACTTTTATCCTTTTTGAAAGCATGCCTGACGCAAAGTCAGAAGCATTTCTTCTGACAGACTGAAAGGGAGATGAAGAGAGAAAATCTGACCTGGGTTCAACAATAACTAGTCCACCCATCATAGACTCTCCCTTCAGACAAACCCCAGAACTGGAGCCTGAAAAGAGAGATGGTCTTAATGACGAGTCCAAGCTGATCCGAGGAACCCCTTAAATTCTTCTCATGTGAAGTCTGGCTAAAGAAACCATAATAATCAGTGAAGCCACAAAATTAGAATCTTGAGATTGGCTGGAAAGAGCGACATGATTTTCTTGTATTGTTTTGCTCTGCCCATTGAAGAAAAAGTTCTTCTAAGGGATGAATCCAGAAGATATCACAGAAAAAAATGAGTGGGAAGAGATAAAACATTATTTCTGCAAGTTCATTTGAAGCCCCATACTGAGCAAGAGTTTCATGACCCATGTCAGGAAATCCTGACAATTGGACAAATGTCAAATCATTTTATGTTTCACAGTAAGATAAAAACTCCAGATACCATATATTTTGTTCATGAAAGCAAATAGATGCCTGTAAATAAGGATTTGTTTCACCCTCTTGAATGTTCCCTGGAACAACACTAATTGCACTACTCTGCTCACACCCCTACCCTCTTTCTTTCATTTTATTTACATTTATTTTATTTTGATTGTTTATGTTTGTTGAAGTTGTGTTACATATTGCTTCTTTTCTTCTTTGAAAGTCATGTCTGGACAAGGTATGTGAATAAGGAATGAAAGCGTTAGAATTCTCAGAAAGTTGCTGTGGACTGAGACAATGTCATTTGCTATAGATGTTAACTTTAGATGCTGCTGTTCTGCCCAAGAATAACAGCCTGCATTTGTAGAAACAGGGCTGTACAAGATATTTGTATAGCATGGCAGACATCTCTGCATTCATGCTGTATGGTGTTACAATTATTAAACATTTTTATTTAGACTGCTCAAGTAAATAGGTTAATCCTGGAGACACCAACATGCAGGCCGTGCTACTCTCAATATGACTTATTTGTGCTCCACCAGCACTCAAGAAGTTTGTCTCAGGATTTGCTATAAGGGTGTAAATGAAATTTTTGGATGCCTCTGTCAGGCTGCATTACTCTTAATATAAACAGTTTGTACTACAATACACTGTTTGCAGCAATTGCACTGTAAGTTTCATAGAACTATTGACAAATGTTTTGTTTCATATCATCACATATGCATACATATAAAATGTAAACAATTCAGTTCTTTATATACTTCCACATCAGTAACTTTTCAAACTAAAGGGGATGGTTTTACTGCTAGAAATTCCACCAAAGATGAACAACAGACCCTGATGTCATTTTTTCTAAGACACTGAAAGGTTAATAAAAATGAATAAGACACCCTGAGTTCACATTGTCAGGAATACTGCCAGTGTATTATAAACAGTGTGTGTGTGTGTGTGTGTGTGTGTGTGTGTGTGTGTGTGTGTGTGTGTGTGTGTGTGTGTGTGTGTGTGTGTGTATCCCCTTTCTCTCATGAGTTCAGTATAGTTGTTTTCATAGCAAGCAGACTCAGTGTTCTTAGTGATGGGTGCATTGCTCATCCTTCTATAAGCAGAAAACAACAGACTTCCTTTTCTATACTTAATATCAGGTTCTTACTTTTGCTGCATAGTACATAATGTTCTCTGTATTTCTTGCTTAGTTCTGAATGCTTGCTGTTATTCTTAGGAGAAGTGAAAGCACAAACAACTGCCTTAAGTTTCAGAAAACTTTCCATCGTATACCATTATGAGTGCTTTATTTGTTATTTAGATAAACTGGTAAGTAAAATCCTCACCACATCTATAACTCAAACCAAAAGCATAATCACAACTTTATGTTTCAGCGTTAGTTTATAGAGTACACCTAGTTGTACAACATGACTTGTGGCAAAGAAATGAAGTGATGTGTTGAGGCTGTGAGTTACTAGGGCTTAACAATAATAAATGCATGGGCATATACTGCTTGCTCCTGATTTTGGTTTTTGATTTTTACAGATGATTATGCAGAGTTAGCATTTGCTGTTATCTGAAGTGAAACATAAAAATCTAATCCTGAAAAGTTACGTAAAACATGTCATCATAACCCATTATAACACTCTAAATATGACTTAGAGCACCTAAAACCTCGGTTGGAAGTAGAAAGGTCTCAGGTCTTTAGAGAGATCAGACCTTCTATACAAATCAATGATTCAAATGGGGCACATTACAGATTATACAACAGTATAGTGTGTGTGTGTGTGTGTGTGTGTGTGTGTGTGTGTGTGTGTGTGTGTGTGTGTGTGTGTGTGTGTGTGTGTGTTTGTGTGTTGTTGTGGTAGGGGGAATATCCTGCCATGTAAAGTGAGATGCACCTCATCACCTGGGCTAACTGTATTCAGTTAATCCTTATGTATTGGGATGTTAAGCAACAACATGGTTGATTTAATTTGCAGTGTGGATACATTTGGTGTCCAAAATAATAAGTAAGATATGTCCAATAACTTCAGAGAATTGTGTCTGTATGACAGTAGAGGAAAGTATTTCAAGTGTTGGAATTAAGCACATCTGCAGGGGTCATACTATACTGTTCCTGTCCAAGCAGCCTTTTCACTGAATTACATAGTACACTGTGATACATTATAAAGCAGCAGGATTTCTTTTGAATACTATGGAGTCAGGTAAAGGTGACCAAAAAGTGATAGAGCAATGGAACAATCTCACACTTCTGAAGAGAGAAACTGCATTACTCCTGAAAGATTATGAGAGTCTGTGAAAAAAGATCTTGTGGAAGGCATTGCTTTGTGCATGTATCATTAATGTTTAACACCACCATTCACACTGAATGGTAGAATGCATTCCTGCAATACACCAATATATAGTTTTGTTGTAATGCTGTCAACATCTTCAATTGCCTTGTTATGGTGGAACCGCTCTATGCCCAGACAATGTTCAAGATAGTATTAATGTCTTCTTTTTCTGAGTATCTCCAACTTCTGGTGCTAGAACTATTTGTCTGAGCGCTAAGAACTTGCAGTGACCCCAGATGACTTTTCACACTCATTTAAGTACAGTCATCCATGAAGGTAATGGGGTAAAGAATGGAATGGCCATCGTCTTATCCTTCTGTTAATTAAATACCACTGCTCTAAGAAACACACATCAGGGATATTTCAGGCATACATTCCACGTGTATTTTAAGTATGTGTACAACTCCGTATGATCATCTGAGAGTGGTAAATGAAGATCTAAAGAGACAAGCAAAAAAAAAGACTGTACACTAATTTTAATGAGTAAGTAAATGTGGACATTTATTCTCTATTGTGGTTCCAAAATGAACACATTCTTAGGCAGTGCAATGTAATTCTACAGAAATAATTACATGTATTGTGGAACACTTACAGCTTTATTCACTATGATTAAATCAAGCAACTTCGGAAACAAAAATAAGATGCACAGGCTAAAAATATAGTTATATATACGCTCAGTACTATCATTTGGGACTGTAACTGCAGTGGTGGTGCTGCGGTAGTATTGTCACCTCACAGTAAGACATTGTCCTGTTCGATTCTCAGCTAAAACGTCTTCTGTGTGGAGACATGCATCAATGGGCATACCTTCACTGAAGGCTGTGCATCTGGGCTGGCCACTCGGTACATAAAAATCTACTGCCAATCATTAGTGGACCGGAGTTCCGCTGTGGCGACCCCTAACCGAGAAAAGCCGAAAGATACAACAACTATCATTTGAGACTGTAAAAATGTGCCACTTACTAATCAGAGCCTCAGTTTTTTGCACACACACATACATACACACACACACACACACACACACACACACACACACACACACACACACACACACTCTCTCACATATACAGTACACACCTCTTCTTATGGAATTAAGGCATTGTTTGCAGCTGTGCTCCTTAACCAATTTATGACTTAAAGGGAGGACATTACTTGTACTATGTTTGGTGAAAGAAAAATATACTGTTACTATCTTTTTACAATGTGCTATCCTAGAGATGTTGCTTGTCATCTGATAGTTGTCTTGAAAACTTCAATATTTCCAGTGTTTACAACAATACATCCAAAACCAAGCAATTTTAAACTTTTACATTATATTAACCCAGATCATAAATGGTGGCACAGGAAACATGTATATTATGAGGAAAGTCGATAATACATAAATATGTATCATTTCAATATATGCTTGTTAATAGGTTAGGTGGGCAGGTCCAAGTACCTTTTTCAGCCGTAGCTCATAACAAAAGGCAAAAGGAACAAATATAGTGTTACAAGTCCAATGTCACTTTGTTTACAAACAACATTATTATGAAGCATCAATAATTCTGATGGTAGTTTGAAAAGATGCAGACAACAGAATTTAACATGTTTAGTTTCATACAGTATCCAGTAACTATCTTTCAAAAAGATAAGAAAAGAGGCAGAGACTATATTTGCAATGGAAAAAAGTCTGTATACTAGTGAGAAAACAACATGTACCACAGATTAAGGAAAGGCAGAAAACAGCATTTAATTTAATTGAAGAAATATTGTCACCCTGTTATAACTACAATAATTGTATAGATATATATAGATAAAGATATACATATAGATAAAGAAATAGATATAGATATGGAGATAGATATAGATATGAAGCAACATATCTCTTCCATCATCTTAACCTTAAATTCTATCAATTTGTTCATATTTACATGGGAGCTGTACGATTGCTCCAGGCATTACTATTAAATACTTTTTTCCTGAAGGCATGTTGAAGTGTAGCAACTGTAATAAAATAAATACTTTATCCTTGGATCTCAAGTGGTAGTGAACTGTTAAATTTATCAAACTATGGTCCAAATAGGACAATATTCCAAGTAACAGTTTGTGGCTGGAGCAGTTATTGGTTGTCACATAGACCTCTTCGCAGATAAATAATGGTGAGTCATATAATCAAATACACAATAAAATGGAACTCCTTGCTCAGAGTGGTTTGAAGGAGGGATAATAAGGGCTTCTGCTGATACAACATTCTCGAGTCCCTGTACAAAACTATATACATCAGTGGGCCTTTTTGTTTCAGAAGTCATGTAAACCATATGCCTGTAACTACTTTTAATACTTTCAGCATAATTTCAACAGTCATTTTAGGGTGATGTTTACAGAAAAGTCAGGTCCAGACTTCTCTCATAGTACTTCAAATTCAAAATTTGTATATCAGAGTTATGTATCAAATTATTAACACATAGCACATAGGAATGGCTTAGTTTTTCATGTGACTAAATATTATGGTTCTTCTGCTGCTAATCTCCTGCATACTATTTTAATCCAAGATAAGAGTTTACTTAAGTCCTGTTGTATCAGCTCAGCACACTGTGGGTAAGGCAGAATGCCACAGCTGTGACATTAGCAGAGCAGTTACAACAAGAACAACAAATGTTTACAGTCTCCAAACACAAATGAAGAAGTACACAAGCATTCATAGAACAGTGGCACTGTACATGGAAGTGTAAAACAATGCTGGATGTACAGCTCTTTTTAGGTCACTTTAAACAGTGGCTGAGAATGTCTCAATATTCTGCTGTGGATGAAAAAAACTTTTATTTTTTGCAAGTGCTGTAACACTATATAAATATTCCAGAAAAGACGATGCAGTGTCTACCACAGCATGCAGCCATCTGTCAAGCAGATTAGAATGATTTCTGCTACCATCTTAACCAATTCTCTTATCAGGAAGTTGTCGATACATGCTGCCTAGGCTGTGTATGATGCTTGCACGTGTACATCAGCACTCTGTGGGGTAACCCAATCTCTTCATACTAAAATGGCAGAAACCCTGTTTTTCATTGTATTTATTTGTTAATTGTTTTGCACTGGCTATAAACTGATTGCTCTCAGTTATAATTTGACCTGAGAGTGGGAAGGTCACTGTAGTAGACTGCATTGTTAAATATCCCCTCAGTGTTGTCTGCTCTTACACTCAGTGCCTATCTTCCTTCATAGAGCAGGTATGTGTCAAATGTTATTACATTTCTATTTGCCTTGAGGCTGTGTAGAACAGTGAAAATACTCTGGTAGTGTCTTATATTTATAATAATTTCATTCAGAACAATTAAGCTTTAAGTATGTTGAGCATGCTTCCCTTTAGCACATACAGTGTGTATCCTGCTACAATGAACACAAAGGTAATTCTCTCCTACACTCTTCTCTAACCCAACAATAACTAGTTCCCAGCCCTAGTGATCTAATCTAATTTTTTGCTACAATAAATGTTAGAAGCATAAAAATAAAACTGCTGAACTACATGCCTGGCTTACCCTACATAAGTCTAATGTTCTCGCTGTAACTGAAACCTAGCTTAAACCCAGCATAAATAACTTCAAAGTTATACCTCCTGACTATATCATCCATAATGACTGTATAAAGATGAAAGGTAGTGGAGTTGCTTTAATATTTCCCAACATCTACTACATTTCCCCGTACAAGAAACCAATACCAAAGTTCAATTGAACAGAGCTTCTTATTCCTTCCCTCAAAATAAACATAAACAAATATGTACTACTGTCCTTTACACCCCTCCTGATGACACTACTGCTATACTGGAAGATATTCTACACTGGATACCATAAGATTTCCACAAGAAAAAATACTACCAGGTGATGTGAATGCCAGTTGGTTGGACATAAACTCTTACCTCCTCTACATCTAGAAGGAACTTATATGGTTTCACACAAATAATCAATAGCCCCACTCATTATAGCAAGACATCAAGTTCCCTATTAGACTGGATCCTAGTATCAGACCTGAGTAAATACACCACCACAGCTACAATGTCAGATTCTCTAAGTGATCATCTGCCAATCTATATGACTAGACATCTCACACATCCAGTTTAACATTATATTTATAAAACAATGCACAACCTTTCCAAGTTTAACCCAAACATGTTCATTACTTCACTATCATCTATTAACTGGAACTTCCTAAAAATCCTTTCCATAGATGATGCTGTAAATGAATTCAGTATAACATTTTTGTAAATATCCTAAATAGCCTTGCACCTCCTAGAAGGGAAAGACTAAAAACAAATACTGCAATTTGGCTCTCCAAAATAGTAAAATGTTAATGCAGGATACAGAAAAAGCAGGAAAAGAATGGCAAACATATGAAACACCTCAATATCTTGAAATATTTAGAATGCTTTGCAATAGTTCTATAAAGCAAATAAATGAAGACAAAAATATATTATAATAACTTTCAGAATAATACTAAACAGAACCTTAAAAAAATTGCACATCCATTAAACAACTCTTACATCCAGGCCAAAAAGTCAACCCAAATCCCTCTTCCAATAACTCTCTACTCAGAAATGCAATACAGTTCAAATATTATTTTATAGATAGTACAGCATCTCTAACCAAGGATTTCTCAACATCTAATCCCAACCCTGCCCAACAGCCACATATCACCACATCCACTTTCACCTTCAAACCTGTGCCCATTTCCTATATAAAATGATTCTTTAACAAACTTAAAATATGCTCTTCTTCAGCTGATGACCTTCCAAGCGTTTACCTAAAAACAGCAGCCAACAGCATTGCCTATCCTTTCTCAATCCTTATAAATAGATAAGTCCAGGAATTCCACATTCCCCCTCTCTCTGGAAAAAGTCATACATCATCCCTTTGCACAAAGGAAGAAATGCAATAGACATTAATAACTTTGGCCCTATAGCAATCATATCTCCCCTCACCAAAATAATTGAAAACGTATTCAAAAACAATTGCTAGACTATCTCCTACCCCCTACACAACATGGCTTCCATCCTTCTCATAGTACTAGCACTGCTCTTCTGATATATATATATATATATATATATATATATATATATATATATATATATATATTTAGATGCTGTCAATAAAGCTAGAGGTATCAGCAAACTGGTGTTCTCCTTATTCCTAGACTTCTACTAGGCACGATATAACAAGAGCATTATACCTTTAAATGTGTTTAGACTTTATGTCAGCCTTCTGCTTACTCAGCAATTCTATGTATAATATTCAACAATGTGATGAAACGAAGGATGATATCAGTCCTGCACAGCTTCCAGGTTTGATGGAATTTCTGAAAGTGTAAGTCTTGAGATCATGGAATCACATTTAGGAAATGCACATCTCCTGAATTACTGGTCTGTAAAAAAATAAAAAGAAAATACTGCTGTTATCCAGAAATATCAAGAGAGAGATGGAAACCCACAAGAAAATGCTGAGAGGTAGTTTAGCAGTTGGAAAAAAGTATTAAAAGTTCTGAGTCATTAACAGGCGTCTTACTTCCTGTGGTACATAGTTTGATTCCCTCAACCTTTATTTGCCAACCGTGTGATACTGAGCAAGTCACGTGACCAGACAGTGCTTTGGGAAATTGGGAATATGGGCTAGGCTAATGAATGGCCTCCTAGACTGCACATCTAGTAGATACCTATAAAGTCATCCCCACATCCACAGAATTTTGTGAAATATGTCTGGGAAGTATCGAGCTACTCAGCACTCACTTTTATTTCTACAAACTGCCACACTCCTAAATTTAATACTAAGAAACAGTTCCTGAAATTTAAAGGGGATTCGAGAGCAGTCAACATTTCACACAGTATTCACCCATGATTCCTCTTATTTTTCATCCTTTTACCTTTTGCTTGGTAAAGATGATTCAAATGTTGCATGGCAGAGTTGGTGTAACATGATACCTGGCATGTGAAATAGATATTAGTCTGTCTTTACTTAAAGGGATGAAAAATTTCATCCATAGGTTCTCACAGTTTATAATAGTGAGCTTGAGTCTCTTCTAGAAAAAAACAACAAAAACGTTGGAGTGCCCATACAAAAAGTTTATGATTAAATATACATAAGTAAAATGAAGTTCCTCAATATACTGGCACTGAAAGTAATCAATATTTGAGTCAATGCATTGTTATTTTATTCTTGAGTTGGAATCAACCACCACTATGCATTGATAATTATACTTCTGCATTTAGCATAATTCCATACAAAAGTTAATGACAAATTGTCAAAGTTTTAAGTACATGATACTGTCCACCCTGCATGGGCATTCCACGAAATGCTTCCAGGCATTGGGCACTCCATAAAATACATCTATTTGAGGAAACAGGCAGTAGACATGATCTATGTTTGGCAGTGAGAGACTGAAAGGGTTTGTGGAAATAGATTCAGAGGAATAATGTACGTTACTGATGAAATACTTATTTATTTTAAACTGTTATGAACTTTGGAAATAGAAATAGAGATGAAATGCATATTAGTGATGCAATATTTATTTGTTTTAAACAGTTATGAATATAAAATTGCTTTCTAAGTATTCTATAGCATTTGATGTGGTTTAGAAATGTGCAGCCAAAAGTCACATTGTCATACTTTATAATGAAGTTTGTGTAAGTTTTTTTTTTTTTTTTTCTGCTACATTGTTGCGTTATTAATTAAATGATAACATCTTTATCTGCAGGAGCAATACCACACCAGTTTCCAAAATGTAGCCACCCATCCACCAATATGTATCCACCCCTACCCAGAAACTGTGTTTCTGCACAGCATACATTTTCAATATCAAAGGCCATTCAACACATTCAATAACTTAACAAATAATAAAAAAAGATAGGCTCCAGCAGAAGGGACCATTATCCACCTGCTCAGAGGGCCAATGAAAACCCAACACCAGGGTAAGAGGCCAGTGCAGACAGTGGTGACTACAGCCTCTTTTCCTCCTCTTCCACAACTGGACTTGCAGTAGGACAACATAACAGGGAAAATTATCATGAACATATGCTAGGAATGCAGTCATACACACTTTTACTGTGGACTGGCAAAGACATCATACATATTCTACTGCCAGGAGAGGTACTCCTGCCTTCTACATCACTCAGTCATATTCAGCTGCTGCTGCTCTGCTGCTGAAAAAGAACGTACAACCAGTAGATGACAAAGGTAAATGTTTACAGGACATCTTAAGCTCAGACTCCTGAAATCTGCCTCCCACTGCTGCAAGTCACTGTATTTATAGCAGCACTGGAAACCAGAATTAGCGATGTCATTGACATCACAAATTATTCTAGCCTGCTCATACCAACCATCCATTTTATACAATGGGCCACCATACATAACAGAAGCTCCCTAAATTTTGAGTACGAAAAACAAGAACAGGAAAATCCTACTGTCTGTGGCATACTGTGCTGGAGACATACATTCTTTACTGCCTGAAGTCTCCACGGCCACTTAATCGGGTCCATATGAGGAGTACAACTGTAGTCTTGTGAACATAAAACCACATTTGTGCACCATGTGTTAAACAATACAGTGCTACACCATGGCACTCATGTATGACTGTAAAAGTACACTGTGGTACTAATGGATGGCCAAAGGTTTGAACCATGGCACTATTAGAGAATGCATGTTATATGCATTAGCATATAGGGGGGGGAGTAATTCTTGGTCACAGTGACATGTATTGCAAGTGCCAACATGTTTTGTAGCACACTACACACTAGCAGAGATTCACAGACAGTAGTACCAACTAGACAAATTTCATAACTGCTGGTTAATGGGATCCTGTTAGTTGATGTAAAGTGCACAATGGTTTGCTCAACACTAATGGCAACTTCACAATTTTCAAATGGAGAAATTTCAGTACAGTGTCTATGGACATGGAGCTTCCCAAATTTAATGAATGAGTCACACCTAGAAAAATACTTCAGCAACAACAATAAAATTATATGTTTGGATGTTACTATGAGGGAGACTGATGCCATGGTGTATCTGTAAGTGGAAACCCATGACACTGACATGGCACTGTGATGTCTGTGGCTGGGATGGTATTCAAAGTAAATGCAACAGAATGCATAATTATACCTTTGAACACCCCTGCAAATTACAACATTAATAGCACACTGCTAAGAGTAGACCCAATGGTGAGAGATCTAAGTACACAGATAGACAGTAATCTGAACTTTGACCACCTGTGTCCAACGTTGTGAGGAAGTCCTTTTATGTGGCACAACTTATAAATAAGAGCATGATATCCAGATCCAAGGAGGCTATAGACCCACTGTAGTTGGCCCTCATCAGACCAATAATTGAGTACAATGTACTTTTTGGCATGTACCTAACCAGGCACATGCAACAAATGGAGTGGCTTCAAAGGTTCCTTACAAAAAAAGTACAGGTTGTAAACAAAATGTCCTATGTGGACCACCTAAAAGCCTTATCCCTTTACTCTATCTTCTACTGAATATTGAGGAGTGATCTATGGCTAATCTAGAAGGCATTCTCAAATCTGGTCCTGATGGAACTGTTACACATTCACAAAACAAACAACACAAGGGTTACTCAATCCATGGATCTAAACCTGGCCTGTGACATGAACAGAACATAGTGGATGGACAGATATGTGTCTCAGAGATTACGTCTTCTCTGGAACAGGCTACCTATTCACATGAAGCAGAGCCCTTCCCTGACCCTCTTCAAATACAATTTGGATCAATGGATGAGGAGTTATAAATTCGATCCTAGGTGTCCTTCATGGGCATGGGTAGTCTGTAAAATACAGAAAGGAATAGACATGAGCCTAAGCCATCCTCTGACCCTTAGGTAAATCCAGATAATAATGGCTTGACTTGAAAGGCCTCTTGTGCCATTAGCCAAATAATCTCCTATGAACTTATGAACCTATCAAGATATGAACCCATGAGTAAAACATGCAGCAAGGGATGTGGCATTCCAGGGCCATATGCCGAAGCACGGATGCACAAAATAAAAGAGTGGGGGAGATGTACATAACACTGAGCAATTGATAACCAGGTGCATAAAAGTGGATAGAGCCACCCTGTACCCACAACTATTTGCATTACACAGATGAGATATGCGCATGCTTTGCCCTAGGTGTACAGATTGCTGGTTTCCACCTGTGGAAGACAATGGGTAAAAATGTTATCCTCTTCCAGCTAATAAAATCAAGTGCTAATGCACAAAGCATGGACCTCTTAAACAAAGGTACCATATATCAGAATAGTGGGACTAGATTTGGCAGGGATTTGTGCAAGAGGTTACCACTGTGCCAGCTGCACAAGTCTGTTGAACAGGTGTCACAAAAATGTTGCTGCTAGAATACTTTGTGTAAGGGATGAGAAACAAAACTTTGAGAAAGACAGGTCTGTCAGTGGTGGCTGACCAGTTACAATGAAGCAGCACACTATGGCTGTGGAGTTTTTGGTGTCATTCATCAGGCTGGTGGAGTGGCCAGTCACACTTGGGGTTGGCTTGATTTGGGAGCACCTGGTTAGTAATGTCTACTACTGTACAGTACACCATGGTCCAATGCAAAGTGAAGGATTAATCCAGAAGCACCTGCATTTGAGAGGCTGTCATAGATTCTATCTGCATCCCCAGCCCACACAGAATCTGGTTTGCACACTGCACTGACATGCACATACCCACCATAGAAAAGAAACACAGTGGGAGTGCTATGCATCCATAATGCCATGTGTTTCCTTGATGTGGCCACATAATTCAGTAGATCAGTTGTCCAGGCAGTGATGGCTGCAATCCACCATATTGTGGAGATGGATGAATGTGTTCCAAGACTAGTGGGATGATGTGCACCAACTGTACAGTGGCATGGAGTACAGTAACATGACATGGAACATGACATGCACAGTGCTCCTGTCACTGCTGGCAAATGTTATTGAATAGGTGCCTTCATGAGATAAAGTGAAATTCCCATCAGATCTGGCTTAACAACCATGCAATTCATGGCCTTGGGAGGGTCTAGGTGCATGGTAGTCTGGCAAAGTTCATCCCAAGTGACAATATATATGCCATCAGTGAGACAGCTTCAGCGTCACCTGAGATCTCATTCCCTGCTCCTCCCTGGGTAAATGTGTCCTTCAAGCAATGGGCAGTGCTGTTCCTCCAGCTCAACACCAGTGATGCCTCACTAGGCTGCCTGTGCATTGCCCCAAAATTGCAACCCTTCCCTGTCATCAGTGATGAAACAGACTTCCACCCATGTTCAGGGGTGCTGCCCAGCTCATGGCTGATACTGTTTTTCAGGATCAACACATGGAACATCTTCACAGAGTGTAAACAGAGAATCTTGGAGTTCTACCTATTCTCTCACTTAGACCATACTCAGTACTGATACCTCAAGCCAAGACATTGCAGCTTGACCATAACACTGGATGATGTGATCCATGACCCTCCAAAACCTCCCAAAGTATATGGTGACCATGTTCACTCCATATTATAGCCGCCCATATTACAGTGTTGCAGTAATTTGTCACTGTGTCCACCTCTCACTCACTTGTGTAAATGATGATAAATCTGTCCTGTCCACTCCTTAACTTGTGTGTGTTCTGGGATGCTTAATGCATGGAGTGGCCAGACTATACACTACCCTGCATTACATAGATGTAATACCATACACATCATTTTGTTCTAGACCGTCCATATCTGTGAAGCAGATGCTTACTCTTTGCTTGTAATTCAATGTGCTGTAGCCATGTCTGACTCAGCTGTGATAATTCTATTGCATGTTCCTCCCCTTATTCTCTACCCTGCCCTTCTGCTCCTGTCATGATGTTCACCTGTTACTCCACTTGCTTGTACAATGCATTGTTGTGCAGCATGGCACACACAACAAAGATTTTCCAGCATGTGTTTAAAATACATTAAAGTGCCCCTGGTAAGGTGTCTGCAACAGAAAGTATCCCTTCAGTTGTCTGAACACGCAATTCACTGTAGTTCACACTTCCACATAGGCGGAGTTATAGGTCATTTTCTACTGCTCAGGGGTTATGAATCAGGGGTCATCAACAAAGTCTCTAGGGCAAATCTGGTATTACATGCAACACACAAGTATTAATAGTGGCCTGCTCCCTACTGTCATAGTAACTGTCTAGATAGCATGTATGTGTGCCAACCAGTTGGTTAATACTCTGGGAAATACACTTATAGGAAACATTAGTATAGACCAGATATGTGAAATTGTGTAAATTATTTGAACTGCTGAAGTGGCACATAAACTTTCTGTTTATAATCCAGACAATACATACCATCTTGCAGTGCAGAAGAAGAATACATTCCTGTTAAGGTATTTCATACTCTCTGGGTGTGTGTGTGTGTGTGTGTGTGTGTGTGTGTGTGTGTGTGTGTGTGTGTGTGTGTGTGTGTGTGTGTGTGTGTGTGTGTGTGTGTGTGTGTGTGTGTGTGTGTGTGTGTGTGTGTGTGTGTGTGTGTGTGTGTGTGTGTGTGTGTGTGTGTGTGTGTGTGTATGTGTGTGTGTGTGTGTACTCTATGGCTCTCAGGACCTCAGTGAAAGAGTTTGTGTTATAAAAGTCCAGCATAGTGATGCTGCTTCCTTCTACTGTTTTTTGGGAATCTAGGGTTACCACCTGTCCCACTTTGAGAGGGACAGTCCCTCTTTGGGCAGTTGTGCCATGCAAAAAAACTGTAAAATTGGCAAATGTCCTGAGATTTTAGGACACAATTATTTCCTATATTTTATGTAATAGTTGCATAAAACTGTTATTCTGTATCTGAAACACCTAAATGTTATAAGAAACAGAATAAGCAACTAAAATGCTACAAGAATAAACTTTTATTTAAGCAAAAAAGTGAAGTTCTGTCCTTTGTACTGGCTGTGGGTTTGTTTCGGCCTGCAAAATCTGATGTTTGTACCAAAAATGTCCCACTTTGGACATTTGAAAAGGTAGCAACCCTAAGGGAACCAAATATGGTCCACCAGATAGCATAATACTGAGAAATGCATTTAGGATTTGCAAGGCTGTGATATCTCTAATACGCCTCATGTAGGTCACTGGTAAGTCTTTGTAGCAAAGACCGTTACATCTGCAAATTCCATTGTAGCCACAGGAACAGGAATATCATGCCTTCTCCTTAATTCTAGTTGTGGATGACACAGCTTGACTTTACAGTATTCCTAACCAGGCAGAAACAGTCCTCAGTCTGGTGGTCTATGAACTTGTGATATGTGAGGTGCTATATGTACCTTCTCACATGACACGAGTAGCCGTGACTCCCCCCGCCCCCCCCAACACTAAGTGGCACCAGTTCTGATGGTGGCTTCCAAAACATGCTGCTGAGCTACTGCTGCTGGTCTTCCTAGAATTACTTCTGCTATACTCCATAAACCAAAGCATTTAACAGCAGTATGTATCTCCGAGAAGCATACCAATTTTATATTTTTATAAATCAATCCACCATTTCAGGTTCCTTCATTTCCATTTTGTCTGTGAACCATTTGCACGATTTCCTCATTTACATGTTATTATGCACTCATCATCATGTACCACATATTGTCTTATTTTGATGACTAAGCAGGCACATTACTGATTGTTTATGAATCACTGATACCCTGAGCATAATTGCTGCCCACAATGATTTACACAGGACAGTGTGCAAACCATCTATAAATCCCAGACCCAAACTTATTTATTTATGTATTTATATATCTATTTGCAATTTGTAGCCATGGTAGAGCACTGATTCACATGGAGCTTTTTTGTACTCATTCTAGGAGCATTCCCTAGTTAAGTCCACTTGTTCAAAGTTACATAGCGGGAAAATGATTGCTGAGAGAATCAAACCCTGGACTACAAGCTACAACTCATTAACAGCTTATAGCCTTAGTCCTCTGTGATAATAAGTTAATTTTCATTTGGCATTAATTACCTTTACTTTGCATACAACTATCCTACCTCTACTATGCCATATTTCTTTGATTGTCTATGGCTGTGAAAAAAAGACATAATTCCTAACTTAATGTGCAGAAGGGAAATAATATTACCAAAGTTCTTTATTTTACAGCTGGTTTTCTTGAGCTATTTGTTTTAATTACTGCAGCCATCTGAGACAACCTGCAAAAGCACACAGTTGCAATCATTAGATAACAGTTATCACTGTAAATATAGGCTGCCCTTGGCATAGCATAAGGAATGAAAGCGTTTCTTAAATTACCTAATAAAAAAATAGGCATTCTGTTCATCAAATGCTTTTTGATTTTAAAAAATTGCAATACCATTATTGTCCAGTGTTGACCTTTGCTCATATCTGTCACAGATAGGTTGCGGCTAAACCTTTTCCCTCTTAGTCCTTATTCAGTAGTGCAACTGTGCAAAACTGGTTCACAGGGTTTAATAAATATATAGGCCTGTGCAAGTACACATGTGTATGTGTGTGTACGTGTGTGCGTGCACGCGCACGCGCGCGCGCGTGTGTGTGTGTGTGTGTGTGTGTGTGTGTGTGTGTCTGAGTGTACATGTATGCATTCGCAAAGCTGTAAAATACAGAACTATGGTGACATCATTTCAGTGTCAGATATGCAACAGGTAGCACACTCGCCTTTGGTGCAGAAGGAGTGAGCTCTATTTCTACACCAGGATATCTGACACTGCATTATGACATAAGGTGCATTCCTGAGTATGTTTTCTTTTGGATGAAATGTTAAACTTTGTTCCCATCTGTTTAAGTTGGTGATAGCTCAGCTGGATGCAAAAGATCCCATGGCACTTACTAAAAAGAGCAAGGGGAAGTCCTCCAATGCTGTGGCCAAATTTCTTCTAGTAGAATAAATACCACCTTGGATCTCCCCAGAAAGGAGGTCACAAGCCTAGTAGGACTAACCTGGTCAGCAAAGGATAAAACAAAAAAAAATGTTTTTTTCTGTATTGGAGTCTAGAAGATACACTTTAGGTACAAAATCTTAAAAGCTTTTGAAACAAAGTATATTGTTTAGATACAAACTCTTTAAAAAAGAATTAAAAATAATGTTTTTAATAATTAATACATACACATGGTATATGGCTCATTCTTACTTTATTCTCAGTCATTCTCAGAAAGAAAGCTAGAACCAGTTCAAAGATTTGATTTTATTTCATCTGCCAAAATGCTACTTGTTTGAGCTATGAAACCATAAAAAAATTCACAAGCATTTGTTTATATGTAATCTGGAGGTATAGTGGTGTATAGTCTTGTTTCCTAGCATAAACAAGAACACTAAAATCCCTTGAAGCTTTCAGGCTGAGACTTGCAAATGTCCTTTTGTTAAAAGTCTGGTTTCTGTTCCAGAAAAAAAAATGTTTACAGTTCACCTGAATTGACTTTCGTTAAGCTGTTCTTTTTAGCTAGCATATTCTGAGACAATCTTATTTGAATTGTTAGCTGACACTGCACTGATATTTATTTATTTATTTATTTTTGCATGACACAAAATTGATATTTTGCAGGACAGAAGACATCTGAAAATGAAGGGTTTTGAAGCTGCAAAAGCACACAGCAGCAATCATTAGATTACAGTTATCACTGTAAATATAGCCTGCCTTGGAACAGCACTGCTACAGATGTCTGGACAAAAGGACTACAGTACCTGATTAATTTGGTCATCTTGAACTGTTTATAACTTGGATTTAGATCCATCGTATACACTGTCATTACAGGAACTGTCTGCAATATTCTTGAAATACATTGGCATCTAAATTAGCTGGGGACAATGGCAGACGTATCTGTGCTATGTGTGTAGTTTTACAACAGAAGCGTTGTGTATGTTGTGTAAGTGTGTGTGCGTCCGTGCTCCTACCAGATGGTACACAAGGGAGTTCAGTGTGATCCATAGAATATTTAAGGGTCCAATATTCTACAATATAAGTAGAAACATATGACAAATTGACTGGAAAAGGGCTTTGTTACCTGACATCCATATGATTGTGTAGCCATTTCTCTACAAAGAAATGTCTCTACTTTTCTAGACATAAAACTAGTACCCATAATGTGTTACTCTTCAGAACATTTGAGGATTCTGTGCACACATATCAAATCAGTCTTTTCTCTGAGATGTTTAGGATCACACATACTTTAAATCTTCCTGTCACTCATAACCTTATTTAGTCAACCCATTCAGACAACCAAATCGCCTTTGTCAGCTACAGCCTACAGAATGGCATACAATACTCCAAGTGAAGCCTCAATAATTCCTTCCAGAACTTCCCTTGGGCTACAGATATGAATACTATGTTTCCACATATGTTTAAAAGTGGTTCATACTCTGTGTAGTCAATACTTAATCTCTTTTTCCTTCATGCATTTTTTCCAGATATTCAATCCACTTCGCCTCTTAAAATATGCAATCTCATTTTGAGGAATGTCCACAAAGTTCATGACTTACTTTTACAACTAAGCTCCAGTTGCCAGTTCAGTGACCCAATCAGGTAACTTGGTCAGGTATTTCTGCTGTTCCTTTACCCTCCCACCCCCGCACCACTCCACATTTGCATGTTCTGTCATTACATCATCTACAACTAGGTTCACTACATTACACCAAATAGTTGAGATTTCATGTACGAATTTTCAAAATTTTAAAAAAGCTATGTCCACTAATGGCATGATACAGCAGCTTGCTTTTGATCCACCTTGCAAAAGACCCTGCTGCCTCCCAACAACCAGTATCTGTCTCCCACCTCACCACGAGGTCTTCATCCTTACAAACATTGATCTCAGCCTTTCTTGTCTTTGCAGCCTAAGTCTACTGCATTGTCCTACATGCCTCTCTCACCAACTATTCTTTATTTGATACCAGCTTGTACCGGTAGGACTTCTCTAGTGTGAATTTGTTTTCCTTGAGGTCCAATAAGTAATAATGTTCAGGAATCCTACAAGCTGGAATTTCCTGAACTTGTAATTTTCCCAGCATCAAAACTGGACTCAGTGGACTTCATTTTTGGAGCTGTCCTTGGGCACTACCTGATGTTGTCCTGTTATATGTCTTTACTATAATCATCATTAATGGTGTTACTACCAATTTTTTGGATGTCGTACAATAGCCTCTTTACTTTCTTAAGGAGTTCTAAAAACAACCTATTTGTGCCTTGGACATTGTTCCTTAGTTAGTTACTTGCCGTTCATTAGATCTTCCTCTATTAAGATAAAGTCTGTTCAACCCAAACCTTCCTTCCCTGCAAAACAAGTACTTTCTTATCCTCTCTGCTCTGCAGGAAGCTCCAGACAAAACACTCATGATATATCATATAATAATGGAATAAACTGCCCCTACACATACGTTCCATTGCCCCCCCATCACACTTTAAAAAAGAACTCATACTTCATCTACTTAATACCAAATATTGCCCCTGTCATGACCCAGCTTAATCCCACCCTACCCCTGCATATGTATCTATCATAATCCACCTTCAATTCACCTAGTCACTCTCAAGGGGGCTACCTACTATACAAAATCAACAATACTGAAAGAATTAAAATTTTACATACATCTATATTTATCGTGTAAATAATCCTATGTGCATATTACTATGTGCATGCGTTCTACTTCGTATCTTAGACTTGTTATATTTTCAATTTACAATCCTTTGATTGTGAAATTTTTATTTTTCATTTTTTTATATTGTTTTTACACAATGTAAATTGTCTGTAACTGGAGCTTTTCTCTCGGGTCTCCACTAAAAATAGGCCATAAACCCAGTTGGACCAACCTGGCTAACAAATGTCAATAAGTAAATAAATAAATAATGCATATTTTTAAATGATTACTTGAGTCTCCCTCTTACTGCTCTCTTTTGAGTTATGTCAGGTGCCTCCTTAGACATTCTCATTTCTATTTTGAGTCCATATGCAAGGCTCCTGTATTGCCACTCTTAATCTGGTTTGGCACCCCATTTACAGACCATATACTCCCCAATATACAACTCTGCTTTCAATTTTTATTACTTAATGTGTTATTTTTCATAAATTAATTCCCTGAGACTCCCTATCTAAGGGCCTCTTCATTCTTATGTGACCTCATGTGCCTTTCTACTTCTGCAAATACTGTACTGCTCAGTTTCTGTAGCAACATCACCATCCCCCACTTTTTCCTCCTGTTCTGCCATTCTCTAGAGACCTTTTTAACTTTACATCTGTAAGCTAACCAGCTACATTCTCAGTCATCTGCATCAGTCTGCACACCCAACCCCACCTTTGACTTTAACCGCATAGAATTTAATTTTACTTTTGTAGTTATTTGTCTGCCTGTTTGTTTACTTAGCTTTTAACTGGATAAGTATGCCGGACCAATGGACCCTTTTTTGATAGAAACAGGCAAGCAGTAATACAGAAAGCTGCAAAATAAGTACATTAAATAAATAATAGCATTGCTAATTACAGGAACAGCAGTCACTTCCCCTAACAGATATTCTGCTCTCAGTTTCATCTCCCATTAAGACTATGACCAGGATTTTTTTTCTCTGTTGACGTTTACCTTTTTTACCTTTTTATAGGAAATATCATGAGCACATCCAACAGGAAAGTTAGTATTTTGGCTTGTGATTTCAGTATATTTAATTTAGTTCAGATATTCCTTAACCAGGTAAGTGAACTGGTTGTCATGGACCCTTTCAGCCATGACCTGGGCCAAAAATCTAAAGCTAACTAAACACAGCATATCTCTAGACACTGTAGTACCATCAATCAACCAGCATGCCATTGGGAGGTATTAGTAAACTAGATTAGCTGGAAAAAACCCAAAGGAACATGAGGAGACCATGCAAACTCTGTACAGAGAGAATCCTGAGGTCAAGCTTGACGCACAAACCCACATGTCTCATCTATCTACATGCGTATTAAAATCATACGTGATCAGGTCAAGTCTACACCTTGCCTGCTGCCTCATATTCTCAGCGAGGAGACTCTTTGTAAATATGACAATTACTGGTTGGTGTGCTATCCTAGCAGCCATTTTACATTACTATTTTCTCTCATTTTCCAGATTAAATCCTCTATGCCTCATACTCAAATTTGACTCCCATTTCTTTCTATAACTTACAGTTAAAACCATAAACGTCAAATTTCCTCATCTCCTATCACCCACCCTTATCATTCCTAAACACACTACAGCCAACACAAACATACCACATTTCCCATTTTCTCTTTTAAAAGTAAAGGTGAGGTCAGGCACATCAACCCACCCTTCTAAGGGGGCTGTTTGCTACAAGTGTTACTGCACAGTCCACTGTTACTGGTTATAAATGGCAGATATTCACCATTATTTGTAAAATATAGTAAAATCAGTGCTAGTCTAGTAAGGACTAAAGAAACTGTATGGTTTCAAGATGGACTCATTTCCGGGTACACTATATTACTATACGCTATATTACCATTTTAAGTAGAGTTGAGCAGGAATTCTGTAAGTGATGATGTTATTTTCCAAGAAGTCCTGTTAGCATGTTTTATTAGCTTGTGCAAGAACAAACATTGTATATATTTTCTGATGCAGATCCATACAATAAAGTACGTGGTTTTGCCCCCACAGCTGTTCTGTATGTTCTTATCTAGAAAAATCAACGGCATTTCTGAACTTTACTCTGGATTTCACAGTAGATAAATTTGAAACCAGCTTTATTGATGCCCTTTCTTGCAAGATCAGTATAAGAAAATCAGGTTGCAAGTAAATAAATAACAAGAGTTATGCCTCTTGTTAGAAGATTAAAAATAATATAAAAAAATGCAAAGAAATAAGTGAAACTAGTCAGCAGCTTAGATAGGTGAGTCTTGGTACATTTTTATACAACCATGGAGGACTGCAGAGTTCTCTTGACTTTGTGTGTTTTACAAGTTAACTGTTGTGAATACAGAGAACTCAACTGTTTAACTGGGATACTTGTATTCACTCTGCACCACATTTGATCAACCGCACAGTGGATTATACACTTACTACTTAGACTGGTTTGTAATGCAATGGATGCCATTTTCTTGGAGGGCAGTTTTAAAAAGACATGGGGTCAAGAACTACTACATACAATTCAGTTGTTTAACAGCACACATAGCAGTAGTCCCTAACTGGTAAATTAATGTTGTTGTGTCTTTCGGCTTTTCCCGGTTAGGGGTCGCCACAGGGTCACTAATGATTGGCAGTAGATTTTTACGTACCGAGTTGCCAGCTCTGATGCACAACCTTCAACGAAGGTACGCCCATTCACACATGTCTCCACACACAAGACGCTCTAGCTGAGAATTGAAGACGACAGCGTCTTACTGTGAGGCGGCAACGCTACCACAGCACCATACAAAGCCTGCTGTTGATCAGTAATAATATCAAAAACTTAACAAAATTGTTTCCTGCAAGTTTTTAGACATATTGTCCCCTCTTAGTAACACGTACATTTGTTTCTCTTATTACAGTTCCGCAGCGGTGCAGCAGTAGTTTTGTCGCCTCACAGCAAGAGGTTCTCCCATTTGATTCTTGGCTGGAGCGCCTTCTGTGTGGAGTCTGCATGTCTTCCCTGCGGTCAAGTGGCATTCGAAAGATATGCGCGAATGGGCGTGCCTTCGTTGAAGGTTGGGTGTCGGGCTGGCACCTCGGCACCATAAAAATCTACTGCCAATCATTAGCGGACCGGAGTTCCGCTGTGGCGACCCCTAACCGAGAAAAGCCGAAAGAAGAACATTGCAGTAGGCAAATGCACATGTTGGAATAAGAGTTTTTATTTTATATATTGTGTACTCCATCTAGGCTTTCAATAAAAGGCACATTTGTGTCTAATTTTTAACTAAAAAAAAAAACACATGTAGGAAAAAACAAACTATCTTTACTGCTATTGTGGGAGTGTTTCCTGGAAGGGTACAAAATGTACTCTCCCAGATTCTTTTAATATCATTCAGCACATAGCAACACATGAACACATGAAGAAAAAAATACTTACACCAGTTTTAATGCAACATTGCCATCTGCGGACCATAGTCTGCATAAGAATATCATTGGCTTCTGTTATATATGTCTTTTCCCTAAGGCAGCCAGGCTAGGGATTTTTTTTTCTGTCTACCTTTCAGTCTGTTGCTCAGTGTGTATGTTATCTGAAATTTGAGGGGATGCTCATTTATTAGTATGAGGGTATACTTCAACACAGAAAACTATTGCCAGTGCAAGGCTAAGGTTGGCATCTTTTCCACTGCCCAAAGTTGGACATTGTAAATGGAAATGTGCAATTTGCAGGAAAATCATACCTTCATTGACTGAACTAAATTTTTTTGACAAAAAGTATAGTGTTTAGACTGTGAGTTGTTTCTTTGTATACTATTAAGCTGCTTCAGATACAAATTTATTATTTTACGCAATAACTGGAGGAAACCTGGGAAATATTTTTGCCCTAAAATCCCAGAAGATTTACCAGCTTTCATTTTTTTTGCAGCAAACAGATGCCAAAATATGGGCTGTCCTGTGTAAAGAGAGAAAAGAGATGAGGACAACAAAACTCATCTTATTGTAAATGATGTTAGGTGCACCACTACCGAATCCTTTTTATGTGCTGTTTATAAAGTACAAATATATAAGAATGCATAAGCCTGCATTATTTTACTACAGCCCACAACACATAAAACGTGTTTCATTAAAGCCACTGCAAAATAATAAATAACTTTTGGAAACATCCCTCATATAATCTCACAGTTTGATTTTTTTTTAGAACAAGTGACTTTGCAGAAGTGGTTAATGATATTTATTCAGTATTCCCCCTTCCCAAATGTAGTATTCAAACGTATAAGAAAAGGCAATTTCTAAGCTCATCCTGAAGATTTTGGGATCTTTCCCTTTGATTTTATAAACGTTTTGGGTAACTAAATTCTCAGGAGCATGGTAACGGAGCATAGAGAGTGCTATTTTAAATTAATTTGGAGAGGGTACCAAATATAGAACATAAAGCCATCTTCTCATTGTTTTGCTGGAACCAGAAGTAGTTTACATACCCTTTGACTTCACACTCGTCTCCCTACTACAGTCTAGAGATTATGGTATATGTTGTTTACAAGCAGGCTTGCATATAAATGTGAATAAAGACAATCATCCTGCTGCTTCTTGGCATCAGCAAAGAACAACCTAA
This sequence comes from Protopterus annectens, assembly GCF_019279795.1. Taxonomy (NCBI): domain Eukaryota; kingdom Metazoa; phylum Chordata; order Ceratodontiformes; family Protopteridae; genus Protopterus; species Protopterus annectens. The sequence goes on along the minus strand of NC_056749.1, from coordinate 318,598,868 downwards.
ATTTATTTCAGTTAAACAACTTTTACATTTTTTGATAGATGTTTTACAACAATTTGGAATCCATGTTATCCTTCAAATATGAGAGTATGACTATCTCTAAGGAAAAAAAACAAAAAATAAAAATAGGCAGCACTTTAAAATGTCAGAATATAAGGTGATCTGCATGTCTGTTTGTGCTACCTGTTGAAAGATATTTATCTAAATATCATACAATATGCTAAAACAGTAACCAAAAGAATAAAAGAAAAAGGCTGATAGGCAGAGCATTAAATATATTTCCCTCCCTATCCTATCAGCCAAATGTCTTCTAGGGTGCAACTTAATTCTCTCTCTGATATGTTCTCTCAAGTGTTAATCTGCTTTAAATAATAAACAGACTATAAATTCAGTGTAATTTCCTTTATCATAGCAGAAATGTATTTTAGGACTTAATTTCATGAAGATGGCTACTGTGCACCTTTCTGACTAACATTTATTCTCTCTGGATTTTTTGGAGGGAGGGTATGCCTCCCATCCCCCCCTCACACTGACTGCCAGCATCATCCTCAGCAATGTATTTCATTTTTCATAAACCCTGTATTTATATGATCCAAGTGTAGGTACTGTAAACTTCAAATGTCAGATATTGAAGTTAGAGTTAAGGGTAACCCAGAATACATCTTGGAATATCTTTTTTTTCTGATAGCCTTGTTGAATTCTCAGTACGGTCTTAGTTACGGCACTGTTATCTCAGGCACATAAGGGTTGAGCGTAAGTGGTTTACAAGTTCAGCTGATGAACTGAAAAGCACAGGAAACCACAAATATACCAAAACAGTTTTGTAAGCTGCTGACAGTTTCACATGGGTACAAAATGTTCATCAGTCCAAAGCTAAGGCACAAACTACCTGATTAAAATGAAGTTATACAACAATGCCACTATGTGGACATATTCTGTACTACACCTGTTCATCCACTTCCTAGACAAAAAGGCCTTTTCCCAAACATTAGCTAGAATAATACGTGTTTATTAAAATAAGTAGAAATGCAGTTACATAAAAGACAATTGCATAAACAAAAGAGCATCATACAGTATTATATTGTATATAGACATTAAATAGAGAAAGTGATAATATTGATACAGAATGTGCCCATAACTCTCTACCTTCCATCTCCAAAATGAGGAACATTAGGCCTCATAATGTGGAACAAATGGGTAAAATGTGGAAAACGTACTAATGGCTTACTAACAACTTCAGCTAAGAAGGTCATAGGATGGTTAATATGTGCTGGATTTACTTATAAAGAAGATCTCTTAGTGAATCAATATGATTTATTTTTATCTACCATGGATTTCACTTAAAACATTCCTAACATTGAATGTGTTGCAGACCCTTTCAATGTGGAACTTTGAGGAACATGAACTTTTTAAGACCCCAAATGAGGTACGTTCCTCGTAATGAGGTACACTTCAGAGGTATGAGTCATTATGTGCCTGTGTTTATTTTTAATAAGCAGCAAATAGTCAAAGAGTTCATTTCCAACTCTATTTTAGATAAACAATTATTAAAAGGGAGGGATATTTGGAATAATGGTTAAAGTCTTAACCTTACAGATATAAGGAAAGGGTTTGATTCTGACTTCTGGTTATTGGCTGGGCTTGTAATAGTCTGAAGACTGATAGCCTAGAATTTGCCTATGAACAAATTCAGTCACTAGTGATATTTTAATTATAGAAATAAAACTGAAGAGAGTGTATAACATTAGTGTGGGTTCCAGTCCCACATCTCTAAAATGATGTAGACGTTACTCCTATCCCTCTATTGCTATTGTTAAAAAACATTAAACCACAACCTGTTACCACCTGTCACTGACCGTGTGGGAAGCACAGTAGGTCTCTGTGGCTCACACACTACACTTACAAGACTTTATAGCTTTTGTCAATAAAAACATCAAAGTAAAAACTTCTGAAGCTTCATATCTTTCCAAAACTGTACCAGCTTTATTTGTGTAGATGAGCACTTTTGACAAACAGAATGATTTACAAAGCACACTATTAAGATGTTTAATATAAGAATAAATGAAATTACGATTTGTGTTTAAGTGAAAGTGATGAAAAATATGGAATCAGAATCAGAGGAATGTAGCCTACTGAAATGAAACTACACTCCATATTGGTTAGTTCATATAAGCAAGTCATTGCGTGACAAACGTGCATAGTGAAATGATGGTCTAATGAGTAAAGAAATTGCCACACAACATTTTTAAGAAGCAACCTTCATATTTAAAATGACTGCCTTGGCAGTTTAATGACAATACAGCACGCCTGTGACCATAAAATGGATGCAATTAGGGTTATTAAAGAACATTTTTGGTATGTACCTCACAAGACATCTACAACAACTGGAAAGGCTACAGAAATACCTCACAAAGAGGATTACTGGCCTCAAACAGATGCCTTATACAGACCATCTAAAAAAACTCCAGCTTTACTCCGTCGCATATCGCCTACTCAGAGGCGATCTCTGCCTAACATACAAAGCTATGTCAAACCCAGATCTGTTGGACATGCTCCACTTAAAGAAATCCCAATCCCTCTGAGCTACACGCTCTAGGGAACTAAACCTTGTCACCACAATAAACAGAACATGCTGGAGGGATAGATTCCTACCCCAGAGACTTCCCATACTCTGGAACAGACTACCTATCTATGTCAAACAAAGCTCCTCATTAGCACTCTTCAAGAAAAGTCTTGATGATTGGATGGGAAATAGGAAATTCACCCCAGGGATCACTTCTGTGGCTCTGCTCGACAGGGGCACAGGAGAATAATTTTCTTGGATGGCGAAAGCTAGGGTACCTTTTTGGCTAGGCTTATATAGGCCCTAGGGCTAATAGCCTAGTACCTACCTATGAACCTATGAACATTTCTCTGTGAAATAATTATTTTATTGAGTTGGTTGTCACCTGATGTTGTATATAACTGAATTATACACTCTAATCCATTTCAAAAATGGCTAAGCATTACAGCAAAAAGAAACAAAAATAGTAGTGCAACTTTAGTGATCTTGATACCTCTCAACTGTCCAAATTTTTGCAAAATGTCCAGATTTTTGCCTCTAATTTTTTAATTTTTGGTCTGTTCCTCATAAAATTTGTGGTTTCCAGGCAAATTGAACAGATCTGAAGTCAATAAAACTCACTAAATAATGTCAAGACATTTGAGTGTCAGACTTCATATCCTTCAGAAAATGCTATCAAAAACCTTGTTAGTCTAGCAACTTTCTATGTTTATAAGATTGTTATTTAAAATGTGCCACTATTTTGGGGCCTTTTCCCCCATTATTTTTGTCTTTGTCCAGATTTTTTGCTGTAAGAGGTTTAGAGGTATGACCTTGAAACTTGATTCTTTGTCATGTGTGTGTTCAACAGGAAGAATTCCTAAGTCAATTTACTTTTCATGGGCTTCGTTGTTTTTTTTTTCGTTTTTTAAAACTCATTTTTGTGTAGTTGGTAACTAGTTATAAACAAGATTTGGCTGTCAATGAGATATGAAGTAAGAGAATAATATGAATAGCCTAGGGACATGTCTACTCACATATGGGTGATGGTAGGAATGGAGGCACGGTTGAACTCATGTATTATGTCATTCTGGGCTATCTGGCTGCCTTCTTGAAGAGAACACAGGCTAGCAAATTCAGAAGATAACTAGATGATAGTCAAATGATCAGATTTACATAGAAGCATGTGCTAACATCCTGCATTGTCACCCTCACACAGCTTTAAGCCAGTGGATAAAAAGTGGGAGTGGCAAAAGATTCCTAATGCCAAGGACTGCAAGATGGTTGAGCTACTTTTACTTAAATCCTCATACTCATTCCTTGATAGAACTTCTGGATCATTGTAGAGGTTCACTGTGGTGAAAAAGTGGATATTTGATGGTGTAGCAATAACTCATTCATTCAGTTGATTATTGTTTGTTTAAGAAGAGGAAGATATGCTATACTTTCAGGGTGGATGAAATATAGGTGTAGAAAAGCAGAACATGACACAGTTTACAATTAGCGGTAGTGCACTTTTTCTGTTAAATAAATAAAAAAGGTCCGTACACATGACAGCATGGTTAAATCAGTTAGTACTCATTAGCTGTCAGCTAAAGGACTAAAGGACAGATTTGTTTTCATCAATAACAGCAGGACAGACACACTCGCTGTCAAGAAGTCTGTAGTCTACTGCAATTTTACTTTGAACTGTCTGGATACCATGAATTTCAGTGTATAGGTCCATTCTGAGTGGCCAGCAGCAGTGTGGTCATTGTGCAGTGCAGAACCAGTGTGACATTGTCAGAATGGCAGTGTGTTGTACAATACAAAGGTTAAGCCAAGGTAGCTCACTCCTCACAAAGTGACTGGGTAGGATAGGGTAGTGCTAAGAAACTCAATAGCTTCATCAATATGTGGCAGGATAACGGAGATTGTGGTGAGAGGGACAGTGTAAAGAAAGTGAATAGTGGAGTGCCTCAATGGTCTGCTTTAGTTCATGTGCTCTTTGGCATTTATATCTGACACTTATCAATGGGACTAGAAAATACGATCCGCATCTTTGTTGATGGTGCAAAGACAGATGCAACACTGGAGAATGAAAGAAAGACTCTAGGGAAAGACTTTTTTTTATTATCATTATTATTTATTTGCCTTTGTTTACCAGTAGAGTCCAACTGGGTAGAAGCTCCTTTTTATTGGAGGCCCAGACAAAAAAGCTCCATAGAAGTAAACAATATTAAAATGAATAACAAATGTTACAGATTCCAAACAGACTGCAACATATAACAAAAACAGTAATATAGGTGCAGTACAATTCGTGTTACATAAGAATTGGAATACAATTTGTAATTAAAAAAGTAATCAGAACTTCAGTAAACTAAAAAATAAGTATGCTGAGCAGCAGATATGGACAAGTGAGCAGAAAGATATCCGCTGAGGTTCAGTGTAAACAGAAACAATGTGTTCACTTAACCAAAACAATCCTGGTGTCAAGTATTAGAGGGGGGTGGATTTGATGCAGGAAAAGGATTTGGGGGTGATGATCACAGTTGGACTAGACCACCAAGAGCAGAATGAAAGTGCACTGGCAGCAGCAAACAGAACAGTGGGTTGTACCCTCAGGTGGGGTGGGGCTGTATTATATTTCAGAAGCAAAGAGGGAAGTTTCCACTGTACAAGAACATGGTCAGCCTACAGTCTGAGTACTGCATGAAGTTCTTAAAGTCATATAAGGAAATGGCCATCAGGCTGACAATAGGAAGGAAAATTATCAGAAAGATCCATGGGATGGAAAGAAAGCAAAAGGACCACATGTTAGAAGAGTAAGGGCCCGTTTCATTTGAGATCAGTGGAAATGGGGGGGGGGGGTTGTGATACTGGTAAATAAGACCATGAAGATATGATAGGATAATCCTAAACAGGGTGGACCGAGGAGACACAAGCGTCAGACTGTAAGGACAGACCACTCTCTGCATGTCTGAAAGTACTTTTACACAGGGTGGGTTGTAGAACCATGCAATGCAGTACCATAATGGGAAAATGAATTCATCAAGGCACCAAGGAGGAGTTGAAATGAGTGGAAAAAGAGTAAGCTGAAAGGTAGGTAAGGTAGCATGGTACAGCCGCTTAAAAGGCAGAATACACAGATGTATACCTTCATCTTTCATAAAGTAAATGTAATGCAAAGTGCAAACCGATGAAACACCTCTGCTGCAGCATCGGCCTCATAACACCCTTGGGCGGGCATTAATTACATATTAACACACACCCTGTCAGGCATTATTTCTTGCATAAAACAACTCAGTTTTTTAAAGAGTGACATTAGTTCATGAACTATGCAAGTAGGTAACTTATGTAGTGATCTAAAAGACACAGTCAAACTGGTTATCAAACACCTCATAAAGTAGAATTTTTTACAGATTATTTTTATTGGAAGGGAATATATCTTGCAAGTTATACCTGTTTAAAAGGAACTAAAACTCATGTTAAAGTTGCCAGCATTAAGCATCTGCACCTGTCATGTGACATAATTTGCAATGTCTTCCAGTAAACCATACTTAAAAAGGATGTAAACAGGTGTGCGTTCCTATTCTGATCTGTAGAGTACACACTCAGAACATATTTTGTCAGTATAAATCTTTGAATCCATATCATGAAGTCCAAAAGCCTTTATTAGTAATAGCAATAGTGTCTAATAGTTACTTATTCTATTATTTATTATTTGTTATTTATTCACTGGTTCTCCATTTAGAACCCATCATTGTCTTAATCTAAAGCAGCTAGGGTGGCTAGAGTTTCAAAATCAGCTTCAATTTCACCATCTTGCTATTGCCCATCAGACTCTGTATCAACTTACCAACACTCCAATACTCTCTAGCCTTATTACCCCCTACAACAATCTTAAAAACTTACGTTCCTCAAATAAACTACTTGTTTGTATAAGCAGATCCAACAACTTGGCAGGAGACTCTCTGTTCTCTAACACTGTTGGGAAGCACTGGAACCTACTTCCCACTGAACTTTTATCAGTGTCTTCAATAACACTTTTTAAACATAAACTAAAACTATATCTTAGAGCACATTGGATATGCCCCTGTATTTACCCTGACTAACTCATTCTCTTTATACTAATGGATACTCTTCACCTTTTACTCTTCTGTACTAACTCTTGACTTATCCTTAAAGAACCAAAGAGACCATGATCTTGCAATTTAAACCAATGTATATGTATATAGTAACATCTTTTTATGTACAAAACCTTTTTATGTTTGTGTTATGTATGTTATAAGTATTGTTTTTTTTTATTCACATCAGCTGTGCTATGCTTATACTGTAGCAACATTCAATATTGTAATTGTGTGTGTTGGAGCTTATCTCCCCGGGCCTCTACTGAAAATGGACATGTATCCAGTTAGACTAGCCCAGTCAACAAATGTAAAATAAATAAATAAATAAAATTATTCAGTACCAAGAGGAAGGGATTTATTGATACAAGCAAAACTTATTGAACTGCAGAGCACTCGAGAGGATTAATTATAAAATAAGAGCTTGCAGTGCATGGAGTAGCTTGATTTTAAGCAAAACTTCCCTACTGCAATACCCAATCTTAACAATGCTTAGGAGTCCTTATCAGAAGTTTGTAAAGGACACCATAAGCACTGTTAAGATCAAGTTTCACACTATAGACTGACTGTGGAGACTGTAGGCCACTCCCAGCAAAGAACAATTACATAAGGTAAAATACCTTTTAAAAGTGGTTAGAAATTTACTAAGACATTAAAAAGTATGGCATAATGACATATCTAACAGCTTTTAAAGTTCTTTAGAAGAGTTCTTCATTTCTGTTTGCTGTACCTCTCAACTGTCCATGATTTTTGTAAATGACTACAATTTTACTATATTTTTTTGCCGTGTCCTCATAAATTTTTTTTGAGTTTCTGGTAAATCACTATGGGTAGCAGTCAGTCAACAACTTTTTATATTTATAATGAGTTTCATACTTTTTATTGCTTAAAATGCATCAAAACCTGTTGTTTTATTAACTTTTTATGTGAATTAGAGAAATATGTAAAATCTGTTCCTGATTTTAAGTGTTTGTCCATTATTTTTGCAGAATTCTTAAAGAACTTGTGAGGTATGCTGCTTTCTGTTTAACAGTGCTTCCCAAGTGTTTTTCTGGTTTGTTTTTCTACATTTTTGTCTAACTGGTAGTTCATGGGAGCAGATAAAGATCCATATAAAGCGCTATAACTGGGTCTCCACTCAAATCCCTTTATGTTTTCTCAACATGGGTGAACTTCACTCTCAGAGTGCATTTTTTGGCATCCACGTTTTCAACACATAATAATCTGGTTACAGTTGGAGACCTGATCAAATCCTCAGTGTTCTAAATGATCTCCCTATTAGTGAGGTAAGCAGACCTTATTTTGGGTGATTTTAGCTACCCTTCAATAAACTGGCAGACCTATATCTCCAGTGTAGGATGTGCCCAAAATATTCTAGATGTAATAAACAAAGGTTCTCTTGAGCAGGTGGCTAAATATAATTCTGATGCCCTTGCCCTGGCCCAGCAATCAAGGAGCCTCAATCCTCACCACTAACACCAGTGAGGGGCATCTCATATATGAGGAAAGGATAACAAATACACACAGTAAAGTGCAACTTCCATTAAGACCACACAGAGATCACAGTCAGTCCAGGGCTGGTCGCTCCCTTGCTCCCCAGGTCCCCAATAAGACTCCCCACTTGCACAGCTATAGGGTTCATATCTCAGCCTAGTGGGCAAGCTAAAACCTCCAGCACCCTTTCTGTCCAACCAGTGCTTCGTGTCCCTGCCCATGTAGCTGACACACACACTCACACACACACACACACACACACACACACACACACACACACACACACACACACACACACACACACACACACACACACACACACACGCACACACTTTGAGAAGAGTTTATACAACCACACAGACACTCCTGGTGAAGGCTGACACAGGTTCTCTAGCTGTGCCCCTTTTTTCCAGACTATATGGTAGTACCAGCTGCCACCACCCACTAATATTTATCAGCTACTCAAAGGCCCTTAAAAGGGTGTCCAATTATTACTGTGCAATATTATTATTCAACTGGTAGTATAGCCCACAGCTAAGGCTATTGGAGTGGCTTTGTACAATTTTACCAAAGGCAGGCAAGTACTCTAAAGACCTTAAATTATCTCTACAAAGATAGCCACAGTTGGAAGGGTTTAAAAATATTTAATAACCAATAGTCAAATCACAAGACAATACTTTTTACTACACAGTGCTAGTCAAGAGTTCAGAGATCACAGATAAATACTTAAAATAATTCAGTAGTACAGTTCTGACATCACAGAAAAACACTAAGTCTAATCTTTCTAGTGTCTAGTTATTTCTAAGAGAAAACACAAGTATAAGATAAATTTACATATAGAGCAAGACAAAAAATGCTTAATGCTCTCTGATTCTCTCTGTTTTTAAAATCACATTCCTGGTTCATATTACATCATTCTTCACACTTCCCTGGGTTCACATTACATCATTATTCACACTCCCCTGGGTTCCCAGCTAACAGAAACTACATTTACATTCTTCACCTCTGGGCAGAAACCAAAGTAATAAAGGACATTTATGCCTGCAAATTCTGGCCATTAACTCTGGCCTTAAAACAATAGGCAGGATGCCCCACTCTAGACTCACTGGCTCCGAGTCCTAACATCAAAGGGTCACAACATGCTTTACTTGGTCAGTAGAGTGCACTGTTGTTACATTTTTTCCAGTTCCATGTATAACACTATTTTTACCATTTAAGACAACAAGCCTGTGGTTTACATTAATATTTACAGATGACAGAATTATCTCCAAAATTCTATCTGGCTAGGATGGCAGCCTTCATTTATCTTCACCAAATCTTCACATATCTCTCCCCCTGGAGAACTCAAGCTAGTTTTTCAAATGACCCTTGAGAAATGCTGCTTGAGGAAGTTAGGTCTGAGTTACCTTACCCCATTCCCTGTCTTAAGAGCCCATCTGCATTGGCATTGCTAATCCCACTGCAGTGCTGCACAGATATATCATATGCTTGCAACCCCAGGCTCCATCTTAGCAACTTGGCATTTTGCTGGCTGGCTCTGTTTAACCATGTTAGGGGGTTGTGATCGATCATAACAGTGAATTTCCTTCCATACAGATAAGGCTGAAGTTTCTGCAGTGCCCACACTATGGCTAGACATTCCTTTCCTACAGCTGTATACCATTCCTCCCTGGGTTGGAGCCCATGACTGAGATAAACCACTCAGTGCTCTTCTCCTTCTGAAGAAATCTGGCTAAGTACAGCCCCCACCCCATGGTTTGAAGCATCTACCTGCACAACAAATTATTTGCTGTAATCTGGACTGGCTAATACAGGGGGTCCTCCCAAAGCTTCTTTAAGCTTCTGGAATGCCTGCTCACATGCCGGGGTATACACTACCTTATGTGGCCTGTTTTTACTTGTCAGGTCTGTGAGGGGAGCAGCTATGGTACTATAACTGGGGACGAACTTTCTGTAGTACCCTGCTGTCCCTAAAAATGCCCTCACCTGCTTTTTGGTAGCAGGTGCAGGCCATGCCTGAATGGCTTCCACTTTGGCAGGTTCTGGCCTTATCTTACTGCTCCCCACTCTATGTCCTAGGTAGGACACCTCTGCCATACCCACCAGACATTTACTTGCTTAATGGTCAAACCTGCCCTCTGTAGTCTGCCCAGCACCTCCTTGACATGTTGAAGGTGCTCTTGCCAGGAATGCTTGTAGATGGCAATATTGTCTAGGTAACCCTTCTGCTAGGATATGATCTACCAGCCTCTGGAAAGTTTCTGGGGCATTTGTCATCCCAAGGGGCATCTTTGTGAACTTATACAAGCCAAAAGGAGTCACAAAGGCTGACTTCTCTCTTGCACTGGGAGTCAAGGGCACCTGCCAGTAACCCTTGTCAAGATCAATGGTGGGACGGGCACCTGCCAGTAACCCTTGGCAAGATCAATGGTGGTAAGATACTTAGCCCCACCCAGCTGCTCTAGGGTCTCATCTATCCTAGGCATGGGGTAAGCATCTGACTCTGTGTGACTATTTAATTTCCTGTAGTCCACACAAAACCTGGTGCTGCCATCCTTCTTTGACACCAGCACCACTGGGGGAGGCTCAGGGACAGTTGGTCTCTTGAATTATCCCTAGTTCCAACATCTCCTGTACCTCCTCCCTCAGATTCTGTTTGACTCTCTCAGGCACTCTATAAGGGGCCTGCCTAATAGGCCTTTGGGGTCCTGTACCCACCTGGTGCTGCCCGAGGTGGGTGCACCCTGGGATCCCAGTGAACATCTCCCCAAATTCCTGCAACACTGCTCAGATTTCTTAAACCTGGGTAGGAGATGGCTGCTGGGACACTGCTACCCCTTCCACTGAGGTGTCAGCCCGAGACTCACTGAGGAGGTCAGTCCCCAGATCTCCCTCAGACTCCTCCTGCAATCCACTGCAAATGCTCAGCACAAGGGCCTCCCTATCATGGTAAGGTTTCATCATGTTAACATGGTACAATTTGTGCCCCTGCCTTCTGCTTAGCAGTTCCACCATGTAATTAACATCACTTACCTTTCTTACCACCTTGTAGGGTCCCTCCCAAGCTGCTTGGAGCTTGTTGTGTCTGACAGGAATGAGAACCATTATCTGCTGCCTCACAGCATACTCTCTAGCTTGAGCATTCCTGTTGTACCACACCTTTTTCTGTTGTTGGCCTTCTGCCAGGTTCTCCTGGGCCAAGCCCATGAGTTCCCTCAGCTTTGTCCTGAGGTTTGACGTATGCCATAGCAGACTCCTTGTGAGACTCGCACTCACCTTCCCACTCATCTTGAATTAAATCTAGAGGCCCCCTCACCCTATGCCCATACAGCAACTCAAAGAGTGAAAAACCTGTGGATTCCTAGGGAATCTCTCTATAAGCAAACAACAGATTGGGCAAATATTTGTCCAAATCCCTCTTAAACTGACCTGCAAATGCCCATATCAAGGACTTGATTGTAGAGTTTAACCTCTCAACAAGACCATTAGTCTGCAGATGGTAGGGGGTGGTCTTCATGTGCTTCATATCACAGGACTTCCACAGACAAGCCAGCAGGTCTGACATGAAATTGGCACCTCTGCCAGTCAGTATTTCTTTTGGGAAACCTACCCTGCTGAAAATCTCTAACAATGCATTTGCCATCTTCTTTGCCTCAATGGAGGACAAAGCCACTGCCTCAGGGTATTGTGTAGCATAATCCACTACCACTAGGATATACTTTTTCCCTGTGGAACTTGAGGTACTCTGAGGACCCACAATATCCATAGCTTCCCTCTGAAATGGATCATCAATCACAGGCAAAGGTATCAAAGGAGCTCTCACTTTGTCTCCTGCCTTGCCTACCTTTTGGCACTGCTCACAGGTCCTGCAGTACCCTATTACATCTCTGGAAATTCCAGGCCAATAGAAGTTCTGCATAATATGTCTCTTTGTACATTTTATGCCCATATGACCTGCAAAGGGAATATCATGGGCTATGGCTAGAAGTGCATAGACGGTAGGCTCTAGACACTACCAACTGCTCTACTCTCTCACCTTCTAGCCCTGCCTCAGGGGTCCACTCTCTGTACAGTAACACTTTGTCCCAGTATAGAGATTCCCCCTTTCCTTGAGAAACAGGTGCCTCAATAGCTACCTGCCTCAGGCCTTGCAATGTAGGGTCTGAGAGCTGAGCCTGTCTCAACTCTCTCCTTGTAACCCATCCCAGCTCCACTTCCACAGGAAGTCTGGCATCCTCTGACAGTGGTGCCTCACTGTCAGCCTAGGTACTACTACTCACCTCTACCTTTGCAGTCACTCTGTCCAAGATACCATCAGTTCCCCCAAGCAGCTGTGGCTCACCTTCAGTCTCACTGCTACAGGGTAGCTCCCCCCCTGAAGTAACCACCTCACCAGTCCTAGCTGCAAGTATGCAGTCTGTCTGGGTCTCCCCCAGGCTACCAGACCTACATACTTGTCTCCTACCCTGACTGCATATAACTACATAAACACATGGTACTGCCTCATCCAAATCCTTCCCTATCAGGACATCTGCAGCATGGTAGTTTGGTACCCTTGTTGTCTCAAGACAACCTACTATTGGCATTTTGTCTTTCCCGCTTACTGGATCACTCACCTTTTGTTCCCCACCTTGCCTCCGTGGACACCTTTATGACACATGGCCCCACTGGTTGCATTCAAAACATTTAACCCTAGCTCCTGGACATGTACATGGACTAGTGGCTTCCCCTGCTACTGGCAGATTCTGTTGGGGCAGTCTGTGCTGCCCACCATAGGTTCCTTTAGACCCATGAGCAGTACTGGGGGTCCCTTTCCTGTGCAGGGCTGCCCTGTTTGCTAGGTATAGGTCTCCCTTCTTCCCCAAATCATCTGAAGTGGCACATTGTCTATTATCTAACCAGATTCTCATGTCCTCAAGCAAAGTGCTAACAGCTTGTTCCCTCACCAAAAGGTCTGCTAGCCCTTTCAAGGTGGCGAACTGGCATCCACTCACCCACCTATGGAAATAAGTGCTCAGTTCAGCAACATATTTACACACACTTTCATCTGCCTGGCATCTATGCTCACAAAACTTTTTCCTATATGTTTCAGATGTTAGCTTAAACAATTCTAACAAGTGATTTTTAACAGCAGTATAATCAAAACATGCAACGTCAGACATTTTTGACAAACCATTTACAGCTTTACCATGGAGTAAGGGGGTCAGGAACTGTGCCCAGAGCCTTTGGTCAACAATATACTGTTTTCATAGCCTCTCAAACATATGAATGAAACTATCAAAATGATCCCCCTCTTTAAACTGCAGAAGGAATTTACTGACCTTTTGTGATTCTGAGGTCCAGTTACTCCCTTCCCCATTACCTCCATGACTCTATCGCTCCTTTTCCTCGGCTTCAAGGCATAGCAGTTTCTCATTCTCCTCAGTCTCTCGGCTGCTTCTATATCCAAACACCTGGCCTCCAACTCAAGTCTCTTTAGCTCCAGATGGATTTTTAAGTCCTCTGCGGAAAGGTTGAGCTGTCCATTCTCTGAGGGTATTATATCTCCACTGCCAGTCTGATTGTCCTCCTGGTTGCTGTTTTCTGATGCAGCTCTAACCAAGGCTGCAATCAGGTCTGCCTTAGTCAGGTTTCCATGCACCAGTCCCCTAGCCTGGCACATCTCAGCCAGCTGACTCTTTGTCAGCTTTCCATACTCCTCTCCTGACATGATGCCTGCTCACCCTGACTAACTAAACTAACACACACACACACACATATACACACTTTCAGAAGAGTTTATTCAACCATGCAGACACTCCTGGGGAAGGCTGGCACAGGTTCTCCAGCTGTGCCCCTTTTTCCCAGACTATACGGTAGTACTAGCTGCCACCACCCACTAATATTTATCAACTACTCCAAGGCCCTTAAAGGGGTGTCCAGTTATTACTGTGCAATATTATTATCCAATTGGTAGTTTAGCCCATGGCTAAGGCTATTGGAGTGGCTTTGTACAATTTTACCAAAGTATGAAAGTACTCTAAAGAGCTTAAATTATCTCTACAAAAACAGCCACAGTTGGAATTGTTTAAAAGTATTTAATAACCAATAGTAAAAACACAATACAATACGTTTTACTACACAGTACTAGTCAAGAGTTCAGCGATCACAGAGAAATACTAAAAATAATTCAGTAGTACAGTTCTGACATCACAGAAAAACACTTAGTCTAATATTTCTAGTTTCCAGCTACTTCTAAGAGAAAACACATGTCTAAGATAAACTTAAATAGAGAGTAAGACAGTGCTGGTGAGTTGGATGGTCAAGACAAAAATGCTTAATGTTCTCTGATTCTCTCTGTTTTTAAAATCACATTTCTGGTTCACATTACATCATTCTTCACACTTTTGTGGGTTACATTACAGCATTCTTCACACTTCCCAGGGTTTCCAGGCTAACAGAAACTACATTTGCATGCTTCACCTCTGTCAGGAACCAGAGCAATAAAGGACATTTATGCATGCAAATTTTGGCCATTAACTCTGGCCTTAAAACCATAGGCAGGATGCCCCACTCTAGACTCACTGGCTCCAAGTCCTAACATCATAGGGTCACAACATGCTTTAACTGGTCAGTAGAGTGCACTGTTGTTACCTTTTTTTCCAGTTCCACATGTAACACTATGTTTAACATTTAAGACAACAAGCCTGTGGTTTACATTAATATTTGCAGATGACAGAATTATCTCCAAAATTCTATCTGGCTAGGCTGGCAGCCTTCATCTATCTTCACCCAATCTTCACAATAATTATAAATCATTCTTTGGTTATGTTAGAAAAATAAATACATAACAATATCAGGCATTGCTTTAAATTATTTATAATGAAGCATATCCTTTGGGGACTTCAATCCCCCATACATTTTTGTGCTATCTATGCTACCCTAAAAATATATGCTTATCATATCCTAGGATTTGTCAATGCTAACCTTTCAGACCAGATTGTATGTTCTCCCATTAGATGTAAAAATGAAAAAAAAAACAATAAACTGAAAAACTCATAACCAGAAAAAAGCGAATCCAGTTAATTCTTAAATTTATTGACTTTTAAGTGTTTTTATCCCACATATGCTTAGGACTTCATCAGGAAATTAATGTCATATTTTACACTCATTTAAATAACCAATTACATCATCACATCACTACAATAAAGCAATGGGAAACACACATTTTTTTATGAAAAATACACAATCATTGAAGTGGTAAAATAAAGTTCATATTCACAATATTTTTTATATGCCTTTAACTTAAAAAGAGAGGAAATACACAATGCACCATTTAATCCTGGTAGAAACCCTGCAGTGTGATTGGCTGCTCCCATAAATTACATGGGTCTATGTTCGGCCATCAAATGGAACTTCCATCAAACGGTTGAACATTGAACCCTATTCATTGAACATTCATTCAACAAACATAACTGGCTGGCCATCACTTCCCTGTGTGCCCCACCATAGTATTTCAAAACCACCAATACCCCTGCAACTATATATATATATATATATATATATATATTTATATATGTATGTATATATATATATATATATATATATATATATATATATGGGTTCATGTTACACTGTCGACAACTGACTATATCGACAACGAGCCCTGTGTCACGAAATACACGAAAGTTCAAAGCACCGAAACAGCACATAACCGACAACCACTTAGCCGACGCTGACTTAGCCGACAGCCAGTTAGTCGACAAGTACCTCACTGTGACTCAGCCGACAGCCACTTAACCGACATGTACTTCACCCATATAGATATAGACAAGGTGCACCATATCAAAGTGCACCGTATCCGCAACACACTAACAAAGTGCAGTAGATGCACAACACACTATCATAGTAATTATATGTGTGCATAATAAACCGTCACTCTTTTCGTGAGGAAATTAGCGCTGCTAAATGTGTAAATAAATATAAGTCGGAATGGTAGCCACCATACATGTTGTATACGTGTGTCCAACACCCTAAGTCTGACATGACATGCGATAAGTATGAAATCAAATGCCATACTGCTGGACTTCACATTTTAAGAAGAGTAGCCACACACCGAACAAACTCGACAGCAGTGTAATTGTCCATATTCCCAATAAGTTTCTCAAACCTCTTCTGGCATTGGATAAGCTTTCTCCATTTAGGTGATGACGGGAAACCCGTAGACATCCGTACCCGTAGCTCGTCAACCCTGTCCTCTTCACGGGTTAGGATCTTTAACAGATAACCCAGATCGGTGCCCCGATCACGAAGTAGACACTTCAATCGGCGATGCCACGCCTCCACTCTGTTTTGCGTGTGCGGTAGACCTAACTCGTTCAATTCATACACGTTCCAGAACGTGATTGGGAATAGAGGGGGAAACCGTAAAGCAGATGTCAACCTTGTTTTAAAGATCCATTTCCTTCCGTACACATACCAGTCAGCAAAATATTGGAGTAAGTCATGCATCTCACTGGGGAAACCAACCTTAAGTTCTTCGAAGGCTGGTTTAACTTTCACCTCTGGTAGGAATGCTAGGGCGACTAGGGATTTCACAGCCAATTGTACATCTTGTGACTTGTTATATATAGAGGACAAACCTAACAACTGAACCTTACGCCAGATATTTTGCCCGAAGTGGAAGAGACATCCTTTGGAACGCACATCATGGAAGTTTGTCCGTATGCTTTTTAGTGCTGCTACCTCAAAGTCAGATAGTATGTATTGGACTGTCATGTCCATACCTTGTGTTGTGAGCAAACAGAAGATGCTGTTCCATAGGAAGTTGTATGCCTTAAGAGATTTCTTGGACATGAATGCATACACTAAGGGTGCTGATCTCATGTTATCACCGTGCTTAAGGGTACCATGTACGGTATATAACTGACGTATCGTAACGCCTTTACTAAAAAATGTGCCATCCATGAGCCATATGGTAGAGCTACTTAGGTCACGTAGATTATCCAATGTTGTGAACACTACTACTGTAGTCCCACTCACTTTATCTTTCATGCATTTATGTATGAATATTCCTGATTTTAATTTGAAATCGCTAAAGTTAATGCTATCTAGTGTTAGCTCACGTACATTGTGATTCTTTGTACTATGTATTCTGTCTTGCATGCACTTGTTGCCTATTGCATTGCAGAGACAGGTAGGTACAGAGTTAGAGGTACAGATGTAGATGATAAGGATGCTAGAGGATGACTACAATACTGACGGGACCTACCTTACTTGCTTTGCTCTTCACTTCACTTCTACAACTACACAACGCCTCAACCCTATACTATCTATCTGCATGTGTGGGCTGCGGGATTTTAGTAGCTTTTCCACAGCAGGGCAGGAGTGTGGACTGCTCTACCCTGCAGTGTCCTGTGCATTTTACTTGCGCCCAGTATCTTTAGTCGCCTAGTCCGCCCCGTTCCAGGTGGTACAGGTAGTTATCTACCACTAACATTGGCTTCATTTGTTGGGTACGTATCGTGTTACAGATAGATCCTAACATTCCAGGTGTAACATCTCCTATGGTCGCCATAACGCTTGAACGCTGCCAGTAGTGTCTGCTACGCAACACAACACGTACGTAGCAACGCAAGTATTTGTGTGGTTGGGGATTATTCCATTCGTTGTTGGGGATTATTTCATAGTTATTTTCTGTTGGGTGCACTACACACCTCCTATTACTGCTCTGCTGTCTTTACGTTGGCTACGCTGCACATATATATTTACTGTGTTAGTTAATAGTACAATGTTTGGTGGGTGCGTACAATGTTTGGTGTGTATTCCGCAATGTTTTCCTCAGCGCTTGTCGACTGACAGGCTGTCGGCTAAGTCAGCGTCGGTTACGTGGTTGTCGGTTATGTGCTGTTTCGGTGCTTTGAACTTTTGACAGGCTGTCAGCTAAGTGGTTGTCGGTTATGTGCTGTTTCGGTGCTTTGAACTTTCGTGTATTTCATGACACAGGGCTCGTTGTCGATATAGTCAGTTGTCGATAGTGTAACATGAACCCATATATATATATATATATATATATATATATATATATATATATGTGTGTGTGTGTGTGTGTATGGATATAGATCTATATCTATATATACAGAGCTATATATATATATATATATATATATATATATATATATATGGATCTCCTTCACTACACTGACATCCTACTTACCCGACACTCACATCGCTGAGACAAAAGGACTGACAAACCCAGAAGACTGACATCTGGAATATTGACTTAAAACTCGAGGTAAGTAACCACTTGGCCATGTCGAAAAAAAAAATAAACCGAACAAAACTAAACCTACCTATATATACATATATATATATATATATATATATATATATATATATATATATATATATATATATATATAAGCTCACGTTGGAATCTCAAAATACTGAAATATCTAATTTTAGCATCTCAAGACCAAAGTGTCGAAACTGCAGTTGCGAGAATCTTCAGAATGTCGAATACAGAAATCTAGAACCTGCAGGGTGATGGCGCGTTTGGTAAGTGTAATGTTTTTTAAGGGTTTTGGGGAAGGTTTGTGTGTGTGTGGTGTGTTGGGGAGTTTTAGATGTGGGTTAGGGTAAGTAGGTAAGCATGTGAGTGTGTAAATGTTGAGTGTGTTTGTGTAAGGGGGGTTTAGAATGTGTGGTAGTGGGTTTGCTGTTTTCCAGTTTTAAGTGTGACCTTGGAGTTAGTATACATAAGTAGGGGGCTTTGAGGGGGGGCGCAGCCCCACCACATGGGGGGTGCAGGGGGGCTTGCACCCCTCCTTATGCAAGGGCGTGTGTGTGTGTGTGTGTGTGTGTGTGTGTGTGTGTGTGTGTGTGTGTGTGTGTGTGTGTGTGTGTGTGTGTGTGTGTGTGTGTGTGTGTGTGTGTGTGTGTGTGTGTGTGTGTGTGTGTGTGTTAGTTTGTTGTGTTCATGTGTGTTGGCTTGGTTTGTTGTAATGTCTGGAAGTAGGTGTGTTTGTGTTTGTGTGGTGTATTGTTTTTGTGACATTCATGGTTTTAAATTTCGTAGTTTTGAGGTTTCGGGTTTGTGAGTTTTTGGCTTTATAGTCTCGAGATACTGAAATTTGATAATTCAGTATTTTGGGATTATAAAGTGAATATATACCAACTCCAAGACTGCACTACAGTGGGGAAAAGGGTAGACTGGG
Source organism: Protopterus annectens (assembly GCF_019279795.1). Lineage (NCBI taxonomy): Eukaryota > Metazoa > Chordata > Ceratodontiformes > Protopteridae > Protopterus > Protopterus annectens. The sequence continues at coordinate 318,579,534 of NC_056749.1, read as the reverse complement.
AAGTGGTGGCCAACTAGTTACTTCCCCATCAATGAAATAAACATTCACTGAATGCACAATCGATGCATAGGGTTCGATGTTCAGCCATTCAGTGGAAGCTCTATTTGATGGCTGAACATATACCAAATTTACATGGACCAAAAGGTCGACATTGAGCAAGTCTACAAGGCAATATATGAGATCAAACACACTATTTCCTTAGAGCCTAATATTGTACCAGGATCTCATCTTGCTAGTTAAAGCATTGTCTTAATGACCCAGCTTTTCAAATGGCTTTGCACCAGAGTCAGGGAAAAAAGCTGCAAAACAGTGGAATGAATGATTATTGACCTTATAAACACAGTCACTGGAAGTTTGCAATATGCTGGCCAAAACCAGTTTGGTTTCATAAAGGGTGGACTTCTTGGAGACACTCACTGTGGCCTTGGACAAAGGCAAAATGGAACATGCTGTATAAACTTGACCTGACCAGTGCCTTTGACAGAATTTTGTTCTTGGGCATCATAAAGAAACTAGTCAAACTTATTCTAAACCAATGTTATCTGCTGGATAATAAATTTGCTCGCTGGCAAAACTCAACAAGTGAAGACAGGGAGTACATTGTCTTTCACAAAGCTAATTACCAGTGGTACCCCCCACAGATATGTACTTCAGTGTCTCCTCAGTGACTCCTATTTGGATTAATTTCCCCTGACATCAAAGCTGATGGAAAGTACCTTTGGTAAACCAAAGTTGCTGATGACTCCAGGCTTCATACAGTCATAAACTCTTCCTAGGACTTCTGTATCTGGAAAGAAAGGCTGACCTTTACAAATAAATAGCATCAATACAGTGGAGTTAAATAAATGTAAAATAAAGTGCAGCAAAGCATGAGCAGCTATGTTACTACCATGTCAATGTTATCCACAGCGGGACTGACTCACTTATCATAGATCTGAGCATATTTGTTGACAATGATCCTGCCTTTGACTGCCATGTAGCTGCAGATACTAGAAAATCCTTCTACCTTTCCAAGCACTTTTCTAAGGTTATACCCTCCAAGAACAGGGATGTCATCACACCTGTCTTCTCATTCTTCCTTAGACTGAGTATTGAGTAGAGTGCACCCTTTGTTTTGTACCTGTCCACGCAAATGATACAGTGCTCCCTTTGTTATGTACCTGTCCAGGCAAATGATACAGTGCTACCTTTGTTATGTACCTGTCCAGGCAAATGATACAGTGCTCCCTTTGTTATGTACCTGTCCAGGCAAATGATACAGTGCTCCCTTTGTTATGTACCTGTCCAGGCAAATGATACAGTGCTCCCTTTGTTATATACCTGTCCAGGCAATTGATACAGTGCTCCCTTTGTTATGTACCTGTCCAGGCAAATGATACAGTGCTCCCTTTGTTATGTACCTGTCCAGGCAAATGATACAGTGCTCCCTTTGTTATGTACCTGTCCAGGCAATTGATACAGTGCTCCCTTTGTTATGTACCTGTCCAGGCAAATGATACAGTGCTCCCTTTGTTATGTACCTGTCCAGGCATATGATACAGTGCTCCCTTTGTTATGTACCTGTCCAGGCAAATGATACAGTGCTCCCTTTGTTATGTACCTGTCCAGGCAAATGATACAGTGCTCCCTTTGTTATGTACCTGTCCAGGCAAATGATACAGTGCTCCCTTTGTTATGTACCTGTCCAGGCAAATGATACAGTGCTCCTTTTGTTATGTACCTGTCCACGCAAAGGATACAGTGCTCCCTTTGTTATGTACCTGTCCACACAAATGATACAGTGCTCCCTTTGTTATGTACCTGTCCAGGCAAATGATACAGTGCTCCCTTTGTTATGGACCTGTCCAGGCAAATGATACAGTGCTCCCTTTGTTATGTACCTGTCCAGGCAAATGATACAGTGCTCCCTTTGTTATGTACCTGTCCAGGCAAATGATACAGTGCTCCCTTTGTTATGTACCTGTCCAGGCAAATGATACAGTGCTCCCTTTGTTATGTACCTGTCCAGGCAAATGATACAGTGCTCCCTTTGTTATGTACCTGTCCAGGCAAATGATACAGTGCTCCCTTTGTTATGTACCTGTCCAGGCAAATGATACAGTGCTCCCTTTGTTATGTACCTGTCCAGGCAAATGATACAGTGCTCCCTTTGTTATGTACCTGTCCAGGCAAATGATACAGTGCTCCCTTTGTTATGTACCTGTCCAGGCAAATGATACAGTGCTCCTTTGTTATGTACCTGTCCAGGCAAATGATACAGTGCTCCCTTTGTTATGTACCTGTCCAGGCAAATGATACAGTGCTCCCTTTGTTATGTGCCTTTCCAGGCACATGATACAGTGCTCCCTTTGTTATGTACCTGTCAAGACAAATGAGACAGTGCTTCCTTTGTTATGTACCTGTCCAGGCAAAGGATACAGTGCTCCCTTTGCTATGTACCTGTCCAGTCAAATGATACAGTGCTGCCTTTGTTATGTACCTGTCCAGACAAATGATACAGTGCTCCCTTTGTTATATACCTGTCCAGGCAATTGATACAGTGCTCCCTTTGTTACGTACCTGTCCAGGCAAATGATACTGTGCCCCCTTTGTCATGTACCTGTCCAGGCAAATGGTTCAACTCAAAAGACTCCAAAATTTCCTTACTTAGCAGATGACTGCAAGCAAGGAGCAGTCACTGAATCCCTAAATGACTTTATTAATTTTAAGGCTGATATCCTCACAACCCTGTCCCTATTCTCTATCTACTAAGGGCTTCCCACAGTGATCTCATTTTAGTATATAAGATCTCTAAAGACTGTGCCCTGCATGTCTACATTTATATATGCAAACCTGGAAACACTATGATCACATACGTTAAGACCTCATCTGCAACATAAATAGAGCCTGCTGGCTAGACATGATTTTTTTTGAATAGGCACTCCTTGTGCATTTATTTATTTATTTTTTAGTTGATATTTATTTACCAGGAATGTCCAAATGAGCCCAGTTCAGCCATGGCAGAGAGAGAGAATCTATCATTTCCACAGCTAAGTTACAAGACATCTTGGTAAGATACATAATCAATAATTTATAGTGCTGTAGAGATCTAAATAAGACACAGCAAATGAAAATAACCTTTTGGTACTACTAGACTCCCAAGCTCCCTTAAGGACAAAGAGGATAAAAATGAAAACTGCCCCTTGGCTTACCAAAATCACACTATCAACCATGCAGCACAGAGATAAAGTCTGGGCACATTACCAGAAAAACAAAAGTCCCCTACCCCATAATGAATACAAAATACTTCGCAATAAAGTAAAAAAGCTCATCATCTCAGATCGACAAAATTATTTCACCATACTCCAAAATAATAATAAAACAAACCCTCAAAAATTCTGGAAAGGTATCTCTACTCTCCTTAACCCCAGCAAACCAGTCACACCCACACCAGACACTAAGGCTCCTGACTTAGACTTAGCTACTCAATTTGACTCTTTTTTCATTGAATCTATTTCCAAATTAACCTCTACATTCTCAAACACCACCACAATCTCCAATACACCCCTACCCTCTCCTGCTAACACTCTTCCCTGCACCATTACCACTCCCTCATTACCATCTACTAACTCCCTATCCTCCACTCCGTCTCCTAGTCTGACTTCCTCAACATCCTCATCTCCTCTAAATACCCCCCCTTCCCACTCTCCTTTATTCTCATTAAAACCTATACCCACTTCTACTATAAAGAAACTCCTTCTGAAACTAAAACCATGCACTAATGCTCCTGACAACATCCCTTCTTACTTTCTCAGTAAAGCTGCTGAAGCAATTGCCTACCCCATTAGCATTCTAATCAACCGCTCCATCCAAGAATGTATAGTACCTCAAATTTGGAAAAAGGCCTTTAACATACCTTTACATAAAGGTGGCAACAATAACAATGTTACTAATTTCCGCCCAATCGCCATCTTGTCTCCCATCTCCAAACTCCTAGAAAAATGTATCCAACTTCAACTCCTACCACATCTCTTAGATAATCACCTACTAACCCCTACACAACATGGATTCAGACCAAATCATAGCACTATGACAGCCCTCCTCTCCTTCCTTGAAACTGTAAATAAAGCTCACGACTCTGGCCAAATTGTTTCTACCCTTCTTCTTGACCTCTCTAAGGCCTTTGACACAATCTCACACAGCCTGCCTTTAACTAAACTCTCACAACTTAACCTCTCTCCCTCCTCTTTAAACTGGTTCTCCAGTTACTTATCTGATAGATATCAAGCAGTAAAATGGAAAAAGGCTACCTCCTCATTTCTTAATACCCCTACCGGAGTTCCCCAAGGCTCCATACTGGGTCCCCTTCTCTTTAATGTATTTATAAATGATTTCCTCAACTCTATCCCATTCTCAAACATCATCCAATATGCAGATGATTCTACTAGTATCTGCTCTGCCACATCCATCCCCACACTGCTAAAGCTTACTCAAGATGCCTTCTCAATCACTGAGCAATGGATGAGAAATAATCACCTAGCACTCAATGCCTCTAAAACCAAACTAATGCTATTTACCCCCTCTAAAGTCACTTCCTTCAATATAAACACTTTCTCTATTACTAGTCAAAATAACTCACCTCTAGAACTGGTGACAGAGACCAAGTTACTTGGGGTCCAAATTGATAACCAGCTCAAATTCAAATCCCACCTTCAACTAAATATCAAAAAAACCCATCAAAAACTAGGTATGCTCTACCGACAAAACCATTACCTTACACCTGCCACTAAAATCACTCTTTCTACTTCCTTTCTTATCCCCTCCCTTCACTACGGAGCTCCACTCCTAACTAATCTACAGTCCTCTCTAATAACGCAACTTTCCTCTTGCTATAACAAAATCGCCAAATTCGCTACCAGTCACAAATCCTCCACCCACCACTGTTCCTCTCTCCAAAAACTAAAATGGCTAGAACTACCCAATCACCTCACCTACACTCAACTAAGTCTTGCACACAAGCTCATTTTCAACCCCTCCCTCTGTCCCTTCCTTTCTACTGCTTTTAAAATGCACCTACCTGATAGAGTATTAAGGTCTAACAATCAAAATCTACTAGAAATCTACATACCAACTCGTCCCCCAGGAAAAAATCTTCTATCCTATAGCCTAGCACACCTCTGGAACTCCCTACCATCATCCATTTGCACAACCTGTAACCACTTCATTTTCAAAAAATCTCTCCATTCACATCTAGTATCTCAGTGGGAATGCTCATGTTCCCACCCCACATAACTAACATTGGCAATCTCCATCTTCCTCCCTTCTCCTGCTTACACCACAAATTTACTATTATTTTCACCTAATTCCTATATTATTATTATTATTTCCTATGGTATTTCCTAAAATTCACTTGACTGCACCTCCTAATGTGTATGCTTCCTAATATATAATGTCTTTTCAGTATTTACTTTGCAACATTCCTCTCTTAGTCTGTATCATATGTAAGTTTCATCACAAGTCTGTATTACCTCTAATGTTTCATGTACTACTGCAATTGTTTGTTTGAATCTTAATTTTTGTATAATAACTTACTGTAACCTAGATTTTTTGGAGCTTTTCTCCCCAGGACTCCATTGAAAATGGGTTCATTTTGGCCCAATGGACTATCCTGGTAAACCAACTGCAAATAAAATAAATAAATAAATAAAATGGTAATATACATAATCAGTTATATACAGTCTTGTAGACATCAAGGTAAGATAAATTAAATAAAAAAATCTTGGTAATATATATAATCAGTTATTTACAATGATATAGACCGAGAGAAAGTACATGAGTGAGAAGAAGAAAAAGATAAAGACAAGTTGCAATTTTAGTTTGAAGCATAATATGCACAATTTTTACTAGGTAAACTTAATTATCTAAGGCAGTAACAGCAGTATTTGGAAAGTATATAGGTAAAGAACAGTGGAGTCCCCCAAGATTCTGTGCTGGGACTTCTCCTATTTAACATGTGCTTACTAAGTTATCAGCTAATATCAAAGGGCTCTGGCTGACTAAGTTAGCAGAGGACTGCAAGCTAGGAACAGTCAGTGAATCCTTAAATTACTTTGCCATCCTGCAAGAAGGTTTGTCCCAAATAAATAACTACTGCCAAAATCATGGACTGAAACTAAATGGCAAAAATACATTACTGTTTCCTTTCGGATGTCCTCTACCCCAAGGAAATAACATACTGACAATACACCTCTAAGAGTTGACCTAGTTGTACAGCATGTGGGAAGTTATGTGGACAGTGACCTAACTTTTGACAAACATGTCGATTGTTGTAAGAAATGACTTCATTATCTCACAGTTTACAATGAAAGAGATTGTTTCTGCATTGATGAATGTCATTATCTCCCTTCACTTAGCCTTCATTAGGCAATCATTGAATATAATGTTACCTTTGGCATGCATCTGTCCAGATACAAGCAACAACTGGAATGCCTGTGGAGATACCTTACTAAATGGATACAAGACCTAAGCTACATGACCTACATGGACCGACTCAAAGCCCTATCGCTTTGCTCAGTATCTTCCAAACTGCTAAGAGGTGACCTGTGTCTGGCATACAAGTCACCCAATACTGACAGATTTACTGCACAGCAGCAAGTCAGATGTCATCTTAAATACTCAATCTAGAGATCTCAGCCTCTTCTGCAACATCAACAGAATGGTTTGGTAGGACAGATATATCTCGCAGAAGATACTGCTGCACTGGAACAGACTCCCCATTTACATTACCCCTGTCTATATTCAAGTGCAACTTGGATTAACAGATGGGAAACAGAAAATTTACCCTGGACTGCCACATGCAGTACTAATGGACAGAGGCACCTCCTAAATGCTTTGCACCATGCATGGGTCCCTTCAAATTATCTATTGTAGGATCCCACTTATTTTCTTTAGAGATGATATATAGCTATTGACCATGGGATGGGTAAGGCCAATTTGTAACCAAGTGGGATTGGTTAATTCAAGCACAGAAAAGGAAACTGACTTGGCTTAAAATTTCCGACAAGTGCAGCTAGCCTAGTACTTACCTATGAACCTAATAGAGGAAGATAGGGTAGGAGAGGTCTAGGAAGAAGAGTTTAGTGATGCTAGTGAATTGTAGTCGTGATAAGGAATGATCCTTTTCAGCCAGGAGTTGAGCATGAAGAAAGCCAAGAGTTTCATAAGTGGTCTTTCAGAATGTGTCTAAAGGAAGTATGACTGTTTGCTAATATACAGACTGTGGAAGAGAATTCCACATTTAGTGAATGAGTGGGAGTAAAGACTGTTTCCCAGCTGATTTTTGAGGTTTATATATGTTGAGTAATCGCTTGTCATGTGAATAAAGGTATTTATTTGAGTGGTAGGTAGGTAAGATAGGATCTAATGCTGGGGAGTTTAGGGGTTTATGTATGATATTGTGGACTGTAGCAAAGTCAATGTGCTGGGGTAGATCAAGCTGGTTCAAGATTTTTAGGGTTTTGAAGTGCCGTGTTTAATATTGTTTATTAGTGTCAAATTAAGTCACTTTGTTATAGCATGATTTGATTTTGGTTTTAACAGAGGCCTACAGGTTGATAAGAACAGGGACACCATATAAGAGAGAGAGAAGGAGGTATGTTATTGCTACAGCGACTTTTTGGAGTTAGTAAGTAAACGTTTTATATATATAATGAACCTAGTTTTTTATGTGTCTTTTTTATATTATTTTGCCTGTAGAGCTCAAATTTAATTTTGTCATCAATTGCCATTCAAAGCAGTTTTGTTTAGGATACCACTTTTATCTCGTATTGTCTGGTGAGAAGATTTTAAAGCTGGATTTATCTTTCTGTTGTGCTTTGGGGAGGAGTAAGAATTATTTAGTTTTTTTAGGGGTACGCATTAGTTGGGCATTGTGAAACATGTTTTCAACAGAGGTGATGACTTCTTCTGTCATTTATAGAAGATGTGCCAAATTGTGTAATGAGAATATTAGTGTTGAATCGTCAGCATGTTATATAAGGGACACTTTCCTAGCAGAGGTGTGAAGGCTATTAATGTTAATGATAAAGAGAAGAGGTGGGCCAAGAACCCAACCTTGTGGTACTCCATTGGTGATATGGAGGAAAGGGGAGAAGGTATGCTGCCAGTTGAGTGTTTGCTGTCTGTTAGATGGTTACCCTTTAAACCAATGGAGAGAAGAATAGGATAGGCAAAGATGGATCATTTAAAATGAAAGAAGAACATAAAGCAATGCCTGCAGCCTCAATAAAAAGTCAATAAAACACTTTATAACTTTATTCCACATATAAAGACATTTTAAAGTTTAAAAGAAGCACAGACCATAATATAGGGAATTCACTAAAATAATTAATATATAAATTGGGGAAATTAATGACAAAGATTAAAACCTTGCAAATTGAAAATATGTATTTAAAGAAATGTTTAGAACTGGAAATAGTGCCACAGGGACTTCGGGTTTTTAGATTTCCCTTTGGCTTGTTATATGATGACCAAATGTATAAGATTTTGTGAGTCTGTTTAACCATCATCGATGTGAGTTAATGGAGGAGATTATTAAGTATAATGATATTACAATAAGTGAATTAATGAAGGAGGCAGAGAAATTGAATTGTGATATTAGAAATGAGTTGATTTTTGAAAGATGGCAAGCTTTTTATTCTGAAATTTTAATGAAAGTAGAAAAAAGATGTAAATAGATGGTTATGAAGAAACAGAAAAAGTGAATAGGGACTTGAAACAATATGAAAAGCATGAGGCCTACCCAATAAAAAATGGGTTGGAACAAAATAGATTATCAACATATGATAAAAAAGGACATTGGCCTTGACTTCTGAGAAGTAAATGCCAAAAAGGAGCGGTCCAAGGACTGATCCCTGAAGGAGTCTACTTGTGACTGGTCTCTTTGTAGAAGTGGACTCCCCATTTCTAACTTCCTGGGTCCTGTTTCTGAGCCAGTTGGCTATTCACCAGGTGACACATGGGTTTGTACCTAACCTCTTGAGTTTGTCAACAATGCCCAAGTGGGTATTGTGTCAAATGCCTTGGCCAGGTCAAGGCAGGCAGTGTGAACTATTTTGCCCTCATCCATTGCTTTGGTGACCTTCTCAAAAAAGTCCACCAGGCTGAGTAAGCATGACCTGCCCTTGAAAAAAAACAAACTGGGTTGGGTCCACTGTCTGGAGGTTTAGTATATCTCTGTTTATCATCCCCATGATCATTCTATCCATGCCTTTACATATAAGATTAGTGAGAGTTCTGGATCTGTATTTTCCAGAGTCTGTAGATGGACTACATTTGTGCAGAGGGATGACTGCTGCCTTTCTCCATTCACAAGGCATGAAGCCTGTTTTGAAGCTACAGTTAAATAGCAATTCCAGAGGCCCTGATAGGTTATATTTCATGTTATTTGGAAGGCATCCTGGGATATTGTCTGGGCCCATTGATGCATTGTTCTTGGTCATAGAGTGAGCATTAAGGACCTGTTTCCTAGTGATAGTAGGGGGAGTTATAGTTGATGATATTTGCTGAGGTAAGGTTGAGGGGGAAAGAGGGGTTAAGTTGGAGCTGAATTTATCAGCCAGGAGGTTTGCTATATCTTCTGGCTCAGAAGGAAATAAAGAAAAGCAATTATTTAAAGATTTGATGAATGATAGAAGTGTCCAAATCATGAAGCCAGACAAAGGTGGGAGGAACGTGTTGTTCAACCTTAATGATTACAATAGAGCAATGCATGAGATATTATATAACATAGGTACATATTCATCTGTTTCCTTGAATGAGGAGAATATTGCCTATCATAGAATAGATTCCTTTTTGGAAGAATATGTTGTGGAGTGGAGGAGTCCAAGAGAGACATATGTAAGGATGAAAGTGGCAACCCTGAGAGTCCTGACTATATTTGGAATGACAAAAATACATAAGAGTATACTTGATCCACCATTTAGACCAATTGTAGCAGCAAGATGTTCTAAAGCATACCCTTTGGTGATATACATATATAGAATGGTCAAGGAAATCAATGGGAAGGTGTCCCATATAATCAAGGACTCATGGGGACTTTATGGGGATGCTCAAAAAAGAGATATGGTCAAAAGATTGACTTTCTTAGCTATAGATGTAGTTGACATATTTTCAAGTATACCAAGAGATGAAGGTTTGGAGCACTTCCAGAATAGCTTAACAAGGTTTATAATTTTACTAATGATAAGATACAGTTATTAGTAGAATTAATGGCCATCATCCTAGATTATGAATTTATTTTTTTGAGGGAGAATATTTTAAGCATATTAAAGCAGTGGCCATGGGGGCACCTTGCGCCCCATTTTATGCAAATATGGTAATGCTAGATTGGGAAACAAATATAATTTTTTCTTATGAATACAAGGGTAATATAAAGCTATATGTAAGATCCCTGGATGATATAGTTATTTTATGGGAAGGATCAGTAACTTTTTATTAATAATTCTGTGGTGTATCTTAATATGGCCATTGATTTTTTTTAAATGTACATATGATTATCATACATAAAGTATTAACTACTTGGACACAAGAATATCTCATGCAGAACAGGGTTTTAGATGAGTAATCTATAAGAAACCAAAATTTAGTAATTCTTATTTGGAATTCAAAAGTAGTCATCCTCTGAAACAAAAGAATAGTGTGATTAAGGGGGGATTCATCAGGTAGCAAGAATGAGTTCATATCAGGAAGATTCATTAAAAGAAATGGACAACGCGACTGAAATGTTTGTAGCAAGAGGCTACCATTTGAGAATAGTGAATAATATGCAAAATTATGTGTGGAATGAAAGGGGAAAGTGATATAAACCATTACTAGGGATGGAGATGGACAAAGAGAATAATAACATTGATAGAGGTAATAAAAACTATGAGAGAGTCAAGGTAATAGAATATACTCTGCAAACAGAAAAGATAAAATATATAGTTATAAAGAACTGGAATATTCTGAAAACCAATCAGGCCATTTTAGAAATGTTGGGGCCAGAACCAATATTTGCATATAAAATGGGGAACAATTTAAAAGAAAGTATTGAGGCTAGAGTAGACTATTTATTACCTACGAAAAATAAAGGTACTATGAAATGGAGTGCTTGTCCACAAGGCTGTTTTATTTTTTAGGATAAAATTGTTGTCTTGCACAACTATCTAAAAACTAAAGTCACATTTGAAAAGGGTGACTGGGACTAAAAGTGTAGTGTATTTAGCTGGGTGCTCAGGATGTGCCACATTTTACGTAGGAAAAATGGAACGCAGGCAAAGAAGAAGAATTTATGAGCACCAATATAACATTAGGAAATGCAATGAGAATAGTGCCCTATATATATGCATTCAACAAAATATCCACATTTTAAAGGAGAACCACACCCACAGACTAAAAAAAAAAATATTTATTTCATCATGATTTGGTGTTTCCTACATTTTAACACCACTTTGGGACTATTTAGAGCTTTTTGGATATTTGTATATGCAATTTCTGACTCTGACAACATGGGGCCTTACATCTTGAAATAATTCTGATGTTTAGTATGCCTCTAAATATTCCAGAATGCATTGTTTGTCTCCAAAAAATTGCATCATGTCTGCCACTTTTTCCCTAAAGCTCCTTTCAGTGCACTGATTTTACAGGCATTCACTGCTGTGTTATAGTCATCTACTTTTGATTAAAATTTTATCCTTTTTCAATGACTACTTCAAACACAAGCAGTGCAAATGTTACAGAACAGAATTGAAAATTGCATTGTATTGCTCTTTCTTCTTAGAAATGCTAACTTGATTTATTTTGTGAAGGCTGAAATCCAGTTCTTCAAGTTATCTCCACTCCATCTTCACATCTACCTTCTCTAGCTGTCAAAGAGCTAAGGGTAATTTGACCCATTATCTGCATGTGATTAACAGCCCACAGCAGGTGACCAGACTAATGCACTGTTTTCTTGTCAGCCTTTCCTTCCTTACAGTGGGAGACTTTTTTTGTTGCACTCCTCCTGTCAAATTTAGAACCAAGCTTCATAGCACTGGGAATAATCACTGCTTTGCAAAGCATCAAACTCCCACTTATTTTCCTTCTTGTTTGGTTAAACAGCTAACAAATGATACACTATAAACACACACACACACTTGCCCCTAGTTTGCATTCTCACACACATACACACTTGCCCCTTACTTGCATTCACACACACACACACACACACACACACACACACACACACACACACACACACACACACACACACACACACACACACACACACACACACACACACTTGCCCTTGCTTGCATTCACACACACATACACACACACACACACACACACACACACACACACACACACACACACACACACTTGCCCCTTGCTTGCATTCACACACACACACACACACACACACACACACACACACACACACACACACACACACACACACACACACACACACACACACACACACTAGCCCCTTGCTTGCATTCACACACACACACACACACACACACACACACACACACACACACACTTGCCGCTTGCTTGCATTCACACACACACACACACACACACACACACACACACACACACACTTGCTTACACACACACACACACACACACATTTGCCCTTGCTTGCATTCACACACACACACACACACACACACACACACACACACACACACACACACACACACACACACACACACACACACACACACACACACACACACACACACACTTTCCCCTTGCTTGCATTCACATACACTTGCCCCTTGCTTGCATTCACAAACACACACACACTTGCCCTTGCTTGCATTCACACACACACACACACACACACACACACACACACACACACACACACACACACACACACACACACACACACACACACACACACACACACACTTGCCCCTTGCTTGCATTCACACACACACACTTGACCCTTGCCTGCATTCTCACACACACACACACACACACACACACACACACACACACACACACACACACACACACACACACACACACACACACACACACACACACACACACACACACACACACACACACACACACACACTTGCCCCTTTGCTCTACAAAGATGTGAACTTAGATTCAATCCCAGCTATTGCCATGCATGCATGCCCAGCAAAGTTGGTACTTAGCACTTGCCATTATAGATTGATAGAGAGATTTATCATAAAATGATTACTGGCTTCAAAAATGCAGCCTCCCAAATCCCAGTACTGTCAACTCCTTCAAAACATTTCACATAAATCTGTTATAGACAATCAACAGAAGTGAGACTTTTGTTCACCCTTATAGGGTATAGGAGGCTGGGCAGGGCAGCTCTGACATCACAATGTGGGAGGTCCACTGGCGCTTCTACGGAGCATGCAGATCAGGCAGTGCTTACATCACTTTGGGGGAGGAAACGTCCCTGTAACTACAGCTAGAGCTCTGGCAGATGTGACATCATCATTTAAGAGCCAGCTAGAGGATTTTCAACTTGGTTTTCAAAGTGAAAGTAAAACAGTATGAAAAGGTAGCAAGCCTAAGAGGTAAAACAGTTGAGTGGATTACTTTATAAAGCTGCGGTTCTGATTTTCTGAGGCTGTATCAACTAACAGGGACTGAAAGAGAGAGCAGGTTGAGCAAACTGCTTGAATATCCTGTTGTTGTCCTTTAAGTAATTTATGTTTGCCATTTTGGAAAGAGTTAAGGAAAATCCTAGAGGAGGAGACTGCAAGGCATTATTAGAAATGAGAAGTGAAATGGCAGATTACACTTAATGCCAGTCAGTCTCCTAGAATTAATGAAGCTGTGATTTTAAATCTGCATCAGCAAACAAAGCACTCCAAGGAGAATATTCTCCTTGGAGTGCTTTGTTTGCTGGTTCGTAGTGACTGTTAGCACTTTTACGCCATCTTCTTTTTGTTTTTTGTGATTTTAAATCCCTTATTAGCCATTAAAGCTGAAATGGCTTAACTACTTTTTAGCTGAAAAGTATGGTATTTTTATTTGGTGTAATCGGGTAATATGTTTAAGTATTTTAAGTAATGGGGAGAGTTTAATGCATTGTATTTTTTTAAATAAGTCTGTTATGCATATACATGAATTTTATGTACTTATTTTAATTTCCAACAACAATTCTCAGCTGTATGGTCTTTTATTCATGATTAAGATTTGTTAAGAAAAATTTTTGACCATTTCATTTTTGGGAAGACAGTTAATGATTAACATGCTGAATAATTATGTCATGATGTCATCATTCAGTCAATATAAAAATAGGAGGAAAACTGTGATGTATGGATTCTGATGAAGACCAAGTATATGGATGAAAGTGCTTAATCCAGTATGTTGTTTTGGTTTTAAACATCTTTATGCATGTTATAAAGTCATAAAGTGTTTTAATGGACTTTTTATTGAGGCTGCGGGTGTTGCTTTACATTCTTCTGTCATTTTAATGTGTTGCCAAAGTGACACAACACCGGTTATTTTGTAAGCTGGATCATTTGGTGCAGGAGTTTACTGTGCAAGATGGTTTCAAATGCTTTAGAAAGATCTAGAAACAGGGAAGAGATAAGTTTGCCAGAGTCCCTACTTTTGTTTATATTATCCAAAAAGATAATAGTGCAGTATTCGTACTACATCCTGAGTGGAATCCATGTTGAATACTGGTAGATAGTTGCTGCTGGGCACATTTTCCAAGTAGTTTTGCGAGAGGAGACAGGATAGAAATAGGTGGGCATAAAAGACATCTGTTGAGTTCCCTCACCTTTTTGCAGTAGAATGATACAGATGGATGGTATACAATACTCCTGCATGCATCTATTAATTAAGCTTCTGTAGCCATCTTAAGGTATTTTGGTGGAAGGTCATCTGCAGCTGTGTAGCATGGTTTAAGTTTAAGTAATTTTTTTTTTTAGTCGATGGTGGTACTGGTATTATAAGATTGATTGTACTATTCCACTCCTGATTGTCATTGGTATTAGGGTGTTAGAATGATGCAGATGGCATGTATGATATGTTGTTATATTGGGTAGGCAAAGGTAATGTTCTATTGGTGAGACAGCTATGCTTTCTATAAAGTAAGTGTTAAATTGTGTAGCTATTTCAAGAAGAAAGCAATTTTGTGAAGGGCATGGATTCCTAAAACAGTTAGGTGAGTGTATAACTTATCATTTAAACCCTTACCCATAGTTGCTCACATTCTAATTATCAATTCTAATTCCTTATTTTCAACCCTATTTCTAACAGCACCTCCCCTATTCCCTAGCCATACTCTCTCAATAGCCATAAACGTAAATGTGTGTAATGGACCTTTGTTCATAACATGATTTGCTAATGCACTAGTGTCTGCTTTCCTAGATATGTCATATATATGCTCTCTCATCCAGTCACATAAACCCATATTAGCCAATAGACCGCTCAACAGACAGTTTATATGAATTTTATGTGTGCTATATATTTATGTAATTGTCTTTTTTATATATATTTTATATATTGGTAGGCAGTTTTCCCTTTTTATTGAATTATTGTGTGTTAATTGCTACCGTGTTATGATTGGGTGGCTTGGATTTAAATAACAGGAAATTAAGTAATTTTTTGTCTGATGAAGCAGCATTTGGCTGCGAAAGCGCTTGCCTATCTGTTTTTGGAATACATTTCATTTATGGTTTTATTTGCTGTGGTCTGGTGCCTCCTTCTGTTTTGTTGTGTACTATTTGTATTCCTGGGGGACCGGTTTACCTGCATCACTATTCTATTTTTTAGTCTGACTTAATGGGGATACTGTTAACTTCCCACCCAAATACTGAGTAAGATGGCTATGTTTCTCAATGGTTTCCTTGGCTGTAAGCTTAGTAAGAAGCTATGACAGTATGACCTTCTGTGAAAGAAAAAGTTAATTCCAGAATAACAAATTAATATAAATTCAAAAGTTGGCCCTGATGATTTATTCAACCAAGGAAGTGAAACACCTATTTTATGAGTAGGGGTGAGTAAGACTAAACAGAACTGTCACAGATAGCTATTAACAGTAAAAAAAAAAAAAAAAAATGTGTCATTTTTTTCTGGTAATAAAAAGGAAACAAAAACACAAGGAAAGCCAGACATGTAAGGAAAAAGTGGTCTAGGGAGTACAATGGGGCACATACCAGGATGCACGTAACAGAGCCAACAGAGTTACAGAAGCACAAACCCATGGTTTAGCTGTTGACATGTGAAGAGAAGTGCTGCTAAGTGATGGAGCTATAGACATTTATAGATGTGATATGCACTATTTAGTGTTTTTTGTGTGGTGTTTTCACAGTGTCACAGGCCACATTGTTAGGACACATGCAAACAAAATATGACATCTGGAATTATATACTGAAGTATGATCTCCCAGAGTACATAAGAAGTATAAACAGTGTTCATAAAGTTCTACAGTACATTAGTGACATGGTTTATCATCATCTGATGGTAAAAGTCGGTACCATAGATTGCACTCATCTGGCAATAAAGTCTCTACCTGGCCTCCAGATAGAGAGGTATTACAACAGAAAAATTATCATTGCCTGAACTGCCAAGTAATCTATGATGCAATGATGCCCTGGTAATTATTTCTAGCGTGTGTGTGTGTGTGTGTGTGTGTGTGTGTGTGTGTGTGTGTGTGTGTGTGTGTGTGTATGTACATGAATGCAGCATCTTGGGAGTTAGTATGATTTACACGTGTCATAGGTCTAACCTATACGTTTGCATTTAGAGTGGAATTTTCCCTCAGGTTCATCTAACTGATAAGTGCTGTTACAGTATATACTTTATATATTAGCACATACAGAGACTGCATATGCAGCAATGCCCCCCCCCCCTTAAAAATATTTTTTTGCTGTTTTGTGTTTTACAAGTGATGCTGGTTATCACCTTAAATATTGCATCATGACTCACAATGTGTGTCTCTAAACCTATGGCAGAAATGCATAACAACACTGTCCATACCCGAGTCATGTAACGACACTGAATATGTGTGCATTTGTGTTGATAAATGTACAGATCTTTTTACCTGGGATATGTTTGATCCATCTCTGCAAATGCTTCTATGAGACAGCTACCAAGATGTTTTCAGTATGTGCCAGGGAACATGCTGCATATCTTGACTAGGCATAAGCAGGTTCAACATCCTGCATATGTACCTACATTACAGCATCTGACATATGCCCCAACAGAAAGTGATAACAGTTACCATGACCTATATGACACACCATCACTGAGAGGCCCCCTAAGTCAGCAAGAAGTTCAACAAACAGAAGTGATGGCAAAGTAACAACATCTGGTCAAGATCTATGGTCTCTGGCATAAATAAAGTGACATTTTTTACAGACTAAGTACAATGCAAGCAGTGCTCCTATCAGACTATGCTGGAGAACATCTGATCTGCTCTCACTGTGTATCAGGCCTCATTACCATTTGCACAGGGGAAATAATAAAAGGCTACAACACAAACTTGGTGGGAGAATATATCACAGGACTGCATTCACTGCTAGGACAAATAGTGCCATGGAGGATTTCATCCATGACAGGTGTAAGGTGCCACTGATGACTCTAACTTGATTTCACTTGCCTATGAGATGGGACAGGGTTTGATAGCTGGTGGGACAGGGATGATATGTTATCTTGTGACTTGGAACTAGATGGAACTCGATGCTAAAGCTTTCCAATTTTGGAGGTAGGCACACAATGCCACCCATGGTGAGGGGGTGGCAGACCTTCTGACAGCTAAAGACACAGCTGTCACTCTATATCTGTAGAATATCCAAAACCATACACACTGCCTGTGTGAGTAGATATGATGGTATTGCAAGCCTACACATGCAGGTCTCTGATGAGTTGGTGTATCACACACAGACCTCAGTAGACCAGCCATTTTCTGAAATCTGAATTTGATATATAGAAAGCATATACTGGTGCTGACAGCCAACTTACAAAATCCATTTTAAACTGCATAGCATCAGGCTTGCCTGGATCACATTCTTAGCCATGTGTTCATTTACTCACAATGCCACATGTATTACAAGGCTCAGCTGTGTGCCAATATGTTGTTAGGCATCCCATTGTTGTTAATAAATGATGGCTATACCCATGGAAGTAGCAGTATGAGGCCATCAAGCAAACATGGTATTTCCTCAATAGGGAATGGTGTATCCCCAGCCAAGTATAGCCCCAGGATGCTCAGTACCTTCACATGTGCGTTTACCTGCAGAGGGATAACTCACCAGCCAGGGGTGAGACAGAAATGAGTATGACTGCAACTCCTGACACAAATCAATGTATGCCAGTGTCATCATCAGACAATGCAGAAGAGCTGATATCATCACCTTGACCAGCATCAGCCATTTCTATCTGTTACCTGTGATCACTTCTATCCATGAATTCATAACATACAGAAAACCACAGTGAACATGTTATCATATCCAACAATGGGTGCGCTTATGTCTGCCAGGGTAAGTGCGTAAATGGATCTGCTACTCAGTTTCACCTTGTCTGGTGTTGGCACCCTGTTGTTGTCCTGATGAACATCTATATGACAAATTGTGCTACAAAGGTAAGATGGGAGAGCATGGCACTGACATCCATACCACAAGTGAGTATAAATGCTGTTACATCTCCTACCTCCCACTGACTCAAGACACTTTTCAATGTCTGACATTTTTGGTGACAATGAAAGATAATCCCTGTGGTGATCTCTCATTTGCAATTTTTGTGCTGATCATATGACATAGCTGATCATATCAGTCATGTGATGGTGATACTGAGCAACAATGCAGTTTTGACCATCCATGACAATGATGACTCACAACACAGACTTCCATAACTGCTTCGTCAGTAGCTGAACTGTCTTCCATCTATCCATTAGTGGTAAGCCGTGCCTGAATGCCCACACTAGAAATGCCCTGTTTAACATTCTTGAAATCTTTCAGCCTTTATCTGCCTCAATCAGTTGACATGCTGACTCCTGTTTTGACAAAGGAAATATACAATGCTGTATTGTTAACAATAGGTGTACAAGTACTTAGAGAGTACTTGCTCTGAAAAGTCGCTTACTTACAGTACGCAGGCTCTATAAGGTATGTGTGCCACAGTTCAGGAGAACATCTTGATAGAAGTTAGCTCTGCTGACATAACATGGCAAAGTTCCTTGAAAGTATTTGAAATGCAGCTATAGTCACTAAAATGTTATGCATGGAGGACAAACATAAGAAGTCATTTTGTTAACAGCTGCAAATACATATAGGAATATAGGAAATGTACCTACTGTGCTATCATACCCCTGAAGTCTGACACCATTGTCAAAATAGAAAATATACCCTTTAACAGTGAAATACTGATCTACAGTGACAGAAAAAAAAAACGTTTAGAAAACTATGCATACTATTGCACACTTTGCCAGTAAACTAAGAACAAAATTTTGGCAATGCTCCAAACTCTCCACGTTTATAACCAGTTTTCATAACATGTTGGCAAATAAAACATTTTAACATAAATGTCAATGAATCACATAATTCTGCTTTCATGCAACAGATCCTTTCCATTCAGCAGCTGTATGACAGCCTTATCATGAGTGTTAAATCCAAAGGCTGGTAAATGAGACGTATATTTGTAGATGTGCTGTGCAACACAGCAAAGAATGCTTGTGCAGAATGTGAATGATGAATAATCACAGGCATGCAGCTGTCTGAAAGTTTCTGCAAAGGAGATGGAGACTTTTATTTCTCTTTTTCATTGGCATTTCAGTATGCATTTACGGGATCATTATAACAGATCTTTCAAGAAAATGATGCCTGCAACAACATATACCACAAGCTCTGTAGGTGTTCCATAGTCTGCAGAGAAATACAGACATTACTATGATATGTTCAAGTTCTGCATGCCAGGTTTGGTTTAGGAGTGACAAGCAGAAGTGCAGCTAGAGTATAAGGAGCTGTATTATTATTTTTGTTAGTTATTTCTTCATGCCAAATGTATATCACTCAGTCAGGAAGTATTGCTCTGTTCATTTTACCTTTCAGTTTATGAGAAGATATCATAATTCTCAGCCAGGTGGGCTATTACAGCAGCAGCAGCATGGTGTGGCTGCCTGTAAGACATGGTATGCGGGAATCCTGTCTACCCTACAGCTGAATGTTTCTCTATAAAATGTCAAAATTATGGTAACTTTTCCATTTTATCTTCACTATGCAAATCCATCTGATGAGGAGGAAGAAAAGGAGCCATTCCAGTCTCCTTCACCTTCTCTCCCCACCCTCTAATGTGATATGATGTGGTGGATCTGATGCTTGGGATGAGGAGGACTTAAGACATCCAGAGCAGACTCAAATCATGGCAAAAAGAGGGGCAGAAAACCCCTGCATTCAGCTAAATGGTGTCATTAACTGATGATGGCTCATACAGTGTCAACTTTTGAGCTGCCCTGGCAGCCCACCTGCAGTGAACAACTCATTCTATCCACTGTCTGGTGGGACCCCTCCTTCTTCACGTTTCACATCCAATACCTGCAGATGATCCATCCCTCCCCATCACTATTTCTTCATCCTCTGTATGTGTGCATCCATCCCTTATCATCTCAACCGTGTGTGTGTGTGTGTGTGTGTGTGTGTGTGTGTGTGTGTGTGTGTGTGTGTGTGTGTGTGTGTGTATTTATATGTGTGTAATTCCACTCCTTTTTACCTATACTTTTTCACATTTGTCTGTTTGCCCTCCAAAGGATTCTACACCCTCTATCCATAACCTTTTTCTGTTATATAGCTTCCCTCATCCATTCTCTCGTCATAAAGAAAAAAGGGTCCCTATCCCCACAAAAATTTTCACTCCATTTTTATGTTGATATTTCCTATATGATTTCACCCACTCCAGAAGGATTAATCGTACACTGCAACTGAAAGTCATATACATCATGGTATAGCATGAAGTACCACAACATGCTAATATTCGGGTTCCTATTACAAGACCGAAGATGCATTCTTTCGAATGCGTCTTGGTTGAGCTGAAAAGAATGAAAAGGCAAAATATCGAGGCGGCTTTTATGCGAATTCTTTCCCTGGGAAAGAATTCGCTTGGCCGCTTCGGTACTCTACCATTTTCAGCACTGTAGTGCAATCTCGGAGTGGGTATATTTAAGTAGGGGAGGTGTGGGTGTGAAGCTCCCCACTTAATGTAATGTTTAAACTGCTTTTTTTTTTTTTTTTTTTTTTTTGTTGGAACTGTTCTGACAGTTCAACATTGTAAGCTTTCACTTATATAGGGTTGATTAATCACCGTTCACTTTTTAAGCATTCGGAGATGTAATATGGACTCTAATATTCAACCCTTTGCTATGGTATTGCAAATGACTCTGTAACGCCCAATTCTTGTGTTAGTATTCTTGATAATAATCTTATAGATGGAGTCCACGGTCCCATGTGCATGACCAAAAAGGACATCTATTCTGCATGCTCACATTGCTCTGCTGTATTGGCTATTGTGAGTTCTGCACACCATTACAGCACTGCTTATAAGCATTGCTGAGCTAAACAGAAATGCCAACAGCTAGATACACATTGAAAAGAACTGCTTCTCATTTCGGGCAACATCGCCTGCTGCAAAACTATGTGGTGAATTTCTGAGACTTCCACTTATTGTACAGGTCGTAAAAGCAATTGAAAAACAAATAAATTATTATAGTCACAATAGAAATTTTAATCTTAAATGGCTATGAACAAATGGTTGTTAAATGTGTTGCTTTCTTTTACTAGGCATAAGCATGCTGTGTTACACAATGGACACTACCAATCCACCATGGCCAGATCCGTGAATCACCCTCACCTGCTCAGCTGCACTGATGACAAACTCACCATAAGTCACCGTTTTTTTAAGAATAGTGCTTTTTCCAGTACTGAGTATGGTTAGACACAGAATCCAGCATTGCCATTGTGTGATTCTTTAAATTCTATAAGGGTTGGGGGTTGGTATAATGGTTACCTCACACTCACATGGTACAGCTTTGGATGCTCACCTTTGAAAAGAAAATTGGCTAGCCTTAAAATGGCCCATAAGGACAACTAGCCTAGTACTTAGCTATGTATTCATGACCCTAAGCAAGTAATTTAACTAAAAGACTGCTGGTTTGGAAGCATGCCTAGTGCTAGTTACTATGGAGAATTTTAAGTTGTAAAAGTAAGAACTGAAGTTCAGAGATTTGTCAACTTGCTTGGAAGATGTAAAGACAATTGCACTGGGGCTAAAGTTGTTGCCACTAAAGTTTTCTTCACTACAATTTTAAGTGAAGTAAGGAGTGAACTGAGATTAGTCTTATAGCAAAAAGGATCAAAGGCAGTGTAATACGAAAATCTAACAAAAACAGGCTGCTTCTGTGGCCATGCTGTTCTTGAGGAATGCTGCTCCAACATAATATGTCTCTGTTGAAGACAGACTAGACATCACACAGCAGCGTAACCTACTGAGTTTGGTAATAAGCACTGAGGGCTTAAATTATATGGGGTTACCAAACTACTTCCCATAGCTCAAGGTTTGATTCTTTCAACTTCTATATGACTACTGTGTGACTCTGAGCAAGTCACTTAATCAGATGATGCACTTGGGTCACACCAGAAAAGGAACAGTTAAGCCTCAATGGACTTATCTGATAAAGAAATAAAAATAAATGAGAACACTGTCTTAAATCTCCAGTGTAATCACTGAGTGCCAACTGTTTTGCACAGAGTAGAAGTTTTTCATCTCAGATATAAATGAGTGTCAGGAGTTATTAAAATTAGTTTACCCTGGTAAGGTCCGACCGGACCCCATCAAATGATGGGATAATTGACCCACATCCACGAAAACGACAATTCGAGATTTGTACTTCGATAATGTTGGGTTCAACATTGTCACCATTCGGCATCCCAACTTCGACTGAAGTGGGTTCGACCGAGCCCACTTCAACCATACCATAGTAAACCATTAAAATCTTTGTTCCAGGGGGGCTGAAGAAAAGTTTGTTCAACAGACAATAAAGAGGCTGGCTGCTGGACATACTGCAACAAGATATTGAATACATTGTTCTTGTAGAGATAGTGACTCAGTGGGACCAGTAATTAACTAGCAAAGGTGTTTGTGCAAGCTATCTGCTTGCCACAGGCTACAGTAAGACTAATCTCTAGCTTGCATCAGTTCCTGCATTAGAAATGTAGTTGTTAATAGAGACCGAATGGCTGTACTACTCTACTGTGACAGAAGTATAACATTACAGATCTAGGTGATATGATAAGCTAGCAAGCTTTTATCTGCATAAGGAAAATAAAACAGTTACTGAGACATTCTATATAAAGTGCTGAATGAAACAAATGCATATAATTTCAAATTAAACTGAACATCACATCAGTTCAGGACTGGAAAAAATACTTCTGAGAACAACAGATTATACCACTTATAACACATGCAAACCTTCAATAATTGTTAAGTACGTAATTATGTTTTAATGTCATCTTTTAAGTTACTACATTTGAGATGAAAATGGGATTAACATTTTTGTGGAGTGAAGAAATATCAGTCGCTAACATGCTTAAGTACAAAAGAAATGCTAAGGGGTATGTTACTCAAATAATATTTAATGATGGATGAAACACAGCTGAGTAAGTATTTAACAAAATATCAATGGAATCCCAAAAGGGCTTAAGTGCTACTACATTAAAAACAATGAACTGAGAACATTTTCTTCAATGTCTGTTTATCACATAATATAATGATAAAGAGGATGGAATTATTGCCTCTTGTTTTTGCAAAGCTTAATGATTACAACATCAAAACTAGGAAAAATACTGAAGTGTCAGCCAAGTCAGAGTCAAAACAAAGTTACAAAACAGTACAATCCTGTAAACAAAACATGCTGTATAGGCTTACCTTGTTTTCCCTAAGTGCAGACAAGGTTTTATGCATAAAACTGAATTGTTACAACTAAGTCTGAATTGAGAAACATGCACCTTGGCCTAAGGAAGTTCTGAACTACTCATCTGTGCTAAACCTAAATTACGAAGCAAAATGCAGGTGATATCCAAATTCTACAAATGTAATAAATGCATATATTGTTCATTTGCTGATGTCAGCTAACCAAGAATGTTCCACTTAAAGAGTAATGTTCTGCTATCAGCGCAGACTTTGGTTGCCAAAACAAATTATGGAGGCAGAGAAATGATTACTATTCACAGGTTCAAGTATCAGCATTAACATTTTACTGAATGAGTAAAGCGAGAGGCTATGTTGCAAATATAATCTGAAATACAAATACATTGTAGTGCATGGAAAGTCATGGTGATGCTCTGATTTCAGGAAAAAGACATAGACTATTATGAGTCAATTGGTTAGACACCGCTCCTGGGTTAAGTCTAAAAAGGGCAATGGAGATCAGTGCGCTACACTATAAAACAAATGCAAATAAAATAAGTGTATGAGACAAATAGTAAGGCTCAATGTCCTGCAAAGAATTATAAGCAGATCTCTCTGACTATAGCCAAGCAGTTATATGCCCTTTCTATAACAGCTTAATCATGATGAGACACCCAATCATAATCCTATATGTTATGAGTCGGAAAAGCTGAACACCAAAAGCAAAACAGATATTTATTAATATAGTAAATACATTTCTACTTTTTCTTATAAATCATTCAGGAAGGTCAAGCATGAGTAATACCCCTGCTAGGGTATGTAACATAGACTATGGGCTTAAATACATACAGCAAAGCAAAAACATTTACGGTAACAGAAGGTCAGCTCCTCAAGCAATGATTGTAGTAAGTGACAGGAACTGAAGCCATGAGGGTATTGAGTAGTTGTGCTGTGTTCCGCCTGATGTCTTGTGTGCTGTATCTTTACTTTGTTAGACACTGCTCTTGTGGAAGGCAAAAACAGAAGGTATTAGATGTAAACTTTTATCAGTTTGAAGTGTGAATTGGCACTGTACCGTAGTAATGTGTGCAGTGTTTATAAATGTCTACAAAGAATTATTAGCCAGTTTGACTATAATCTTCTTGTGCAACTACTGACACTTAGCAGCAGAAATTTGGGATAATTTACTAATTAGAGAAATGGCATGCATCAAGTCAGAGATCATCCGGGAAGGTAGGAATAGGTGTCTCTTACACACACGCACACACGCACACACACACACACGCACACACACACACACACACACACACACACACACACACACACACACACACACACACACACACACACACACACACACACACACATTATTGAAGCAAAGGGTGGTGGCAACATTAAACATGATCATTTCATTAGCAGTTACAATGTACTTGCATAACAAGGCACTATTCTTTAAAATTCCTGCCCAGATACTTCACTGATAAAATGTTCCCCATGTAGTCCATCAGTCTGGCTAAAACTTTCTTGCATATTCACAACAACAGCTTCTACCATACTCCAAAACCGCAAAGAAATAACTGTGTTAAATGAATCGTTTCTTATATTTTCCATTCTGTACTATACTCCTGTGAAAATAACAAACTCCAGAGTTGTTTTAATTAGAGGCAATGTACTCCTTTTTTACCCCACCCCCAAACATGCATGGTAGGTAGAAACACCTTAAGTTGATATATATTCATAGTATGATGTTTGTTTCACCTCAAAGACCTCTAGGCCCTCTGCTATGAGTGCAGAAATGTGGTTCATGTAACTGTGTGTAACAAACTTTTTGCATGGTAATAATGTTTGATATGCATTCAGCTGTAATCATTATACAGTCTTGCTAACCTTGTGATTCAGGGAAACAGCAATGAGTGGTAAGGAAAGGACTCTTGACTGGTTTTGCCATAAGCTTGACATCATATCAGTATTATATGAGGGTATGTCGTATACACACTCACATATGTCTATGATGGCACAAGAACCATCATACATCACTTGTCTTTTTTTTTTTGTCCTGGTGTAGCAGATTCCTGCTTTAATATTTACATAAGGTATATAAGCTAGTGTTATTTTATGTAAATATTAAAGCATAAGGTATGTAAGCTAGTGTTATTTAGGGTGGTGAAGCAATTAGCATTGTCGCCTCACAGCAAGAGGTTCTCCGGTTCGATTCCTGGCTGGAGTGCCTTCTGCGCGGAGTCTGCATGACCTCCTCGTGGTTGAGTGAATTAAAAAACATGCAGGTAGGTGCGTGCATGTGTGGGTGTGCCTTCCTTGAAGGTTGGGTGCCGGGCTGGCAACTCAACACTGTAAAAACTCACTGCCAATCATTAGCGGACTGGAGTTCCGCTGTGGTGACCCCTAACTGGGAAAAGCCGAAAGACAGTTTATGTAAGCTAGAAATGTTATTTGAGGCATACAGCTTAATGTAATCTCCCAAGACTATCTGCTAGTTAACTGCAGCTCATAAATTTCACAACTTCCTTCATGTGCTAAATACTGCTTGCTTCATCACACATGTCCACTGTTAGGTATGTGTCCATTAATTTGGCATTTCTGGGTATAACTGTACTGGGTTCCACTGATACAAGATTAGTAGACTAGGTTACTTGACACCCATAGTAATCCATTAATAATCAATGTTACCACTGAGATCACAAAACTTTGGAAGTAATGATGTTTTCTTTTATACCCACAGTTGCACAATCTCAAAGTTATTACATTTAAAGTTGCAGTTATAAAGATGTGTAATATGATCATGATCCTTTGAAAAAATGTTTCATTTTTTTTTTTTTTTGAAAATTGCTGATATCTATTTCCAGCTTTATGTTCTTATTATTTTATAATTCAGTGTATGCATTGCACTACTATGAACAACATTAATTTTGTGCATAGCCATGATGTTTTCTAGTCTTGGATATGTTACCCATTGGGTGCATGAGTTATTTCTGCAGTATCTTTGCAAATATTGTGTGCTTTAGAGTCAACTTACTCCAGATCAGTCTGCTGTCAAGAGGCCAATGTAATCAATTGAGAATATTTAAAGTATACTTAATATGACTGTGAGGACTAAACATTCCAGAAGTATTACAGCCACGTATCTTTTTATGGATAGATGATAAAATGACATCCAATATCAGCCTAAAGGATAGGCATACTAACAAGTTACACAGACTGCAAGACATATCACGAGGAAGGAGTGCTGGTTCACATGGCATGAGTAAACAGGATTTCAAAAATATCATCCTTTTATTTCCCATTTACTCCTGTTCAGGATCACATTGCATCTAAAGTCTATTCCAGAAATAGGTACATGCTCATCAAAGGGCATACTTATTTGCTCTGATATGACATGCATATCTAAAATGCATGTGAAGGATCACCATTTCACCTATGTTACCTTTTAGGGATGTAAGAAGAAACCAGCACTTTCAATAAAACCTCATGAATATCTAAGGAAATACAACCTATCCACAGAAGACAGCCCAGCGGAGAACTTAAGTGGAGATCTAAGTGTGGCAAAGCAGCAGAACTGCTGCATGACTGTGCCAGCCAAGATTATGAATTGGTAGTATAGACACAGTGAAAGTTTCACTTAAACCATCAAATATTCAAAGGTCTGCAATACTTGGATCTCCCTCCAGTGAGCTTTTTTCATTTCGACAGATTGATTTTGTCTTGTAAATAACGCTTTGATAACCAAAGAGAAATTATACTGTTTATTTTGTAACTTAATTGCCAGGTGGGCTACAGATGTCTGAAGAGAATATTTACTCCACATCAGATATGAACAGAAAATTCCTATGGCTTGTCCTTTCATGAAGTCGCCTGGGGTTTCTGGCTGTGGCATCACTGTGGGTGTAAGAACACAGTGGCAGTATCAGAGAACTGTATTTGGAATTATGCTGTTTGAGCTCAAATGTCAATATTGCTGATGACATGTGAATGCAAATTTTAAATTACAACTTCTATGTTAATATGTCTATATTTAAAGGGGGTCTATATCAGAACATCGAAAGTTCATACTTTCAAATGTTCTTACATCGACCCCTATTCAGCGAATGCTGAAAATAGCGAAACGACAGATAACCAATCTTTTTCCTAGGGAAAGAATTCAGTTGTCCATTTCTGTCATTTCGCTATTTTCAGTGCTGTGGTGGAAAGTTATGGGTCAGGTTCAGGTAAGTGTGCGATTGCGCATGGGTTAGGTGAGTTAGGGTTAGGGCACAAGGGAGGTATGTGTGCGATTGTGTGGACGTGAGGGTTAGGGCGGGTTAGGTGAGTTAGGGTTAGGGTGAGGTGAGTGTGTGATAGTGATGGACCTTAGGGTTAGGGTTTGGGTTAATGTAAGTGGATAGTTAGTGGTGTTTGTACAGTTTAGTGTAGGGTTAGCTGTAAGATTTTGGGTGTATGTGTATGGATTGCTGTTTGTTTGGTGTGCTTGTGTTGTGCGTATGTGTTTTGGAACAGTGAATTTTTTCCTAGGGAAAAAAAAATTGCTGTTCTGAATGTTCGATGTTGTCATGGTTCGCTGATTAGGGGTCGATGTAAGAACATTCGAAAATGTGAACTTTCGGTGTTCTGATATAGACCCATTTAAAGGTTAGGGTCACCACAATTTCAATTGGTTTGGTTTTTAGTGCAGACTACTGAAACAATTTGCCTGCTTGCTTCTACTTATCTGCTTTTATTGTGCTGAATAATTTATTTATTTATTTACATAATTCCTGACTGACTTACTTGTTTGTACTTGCCAACTAGGATAACACATCTGAGCATGCTCCAAGTGCTTCTTGCAGATAGCCTCACTTGTCCTTTGTTAACAGAAAAGATACATTAATTTTTTCTACTGTAGGCAGATAAACTATGTGAGGACAAACAAATAAAGCATGTTGACTGATTGTTTTCATCTTAAGGTAAAGTTAGGCCCACCCCATTTTTCCACATAATCATTTACTTAATTTTATGTTTATTACGTTTTTATATAAAAAAATACTTTACTATATTATGTTATATAACAGCATATATTTATTTGTTTGTTAACCAGGGAAGTGGCCTGTTCCTTGGGCCTTTATCAGCAGCGTTCTTGGTGCATTTCATTCTAAGGCAGAGTTTACAATATTACATATAAGTGAGATTGTTCAAGTCTTAGCAAAGAATGCATAAAATTGCTTACAAGTTACCTAGTTCATTGCTGCAGAGTTTACACAGGGTTCTTCTGGAGTACATTCATACATGAAAAATGTCCAGTGATATAATAATAATAATAATTACAATAGGCATGTGTATAAGTAAATAAATAGATACATAATATGGTTTACATTCAAAATATAAATTTAGCACAGGAGTCAGCAAAGTACGTGGTGGAAACATGGCTGTAGTATACTATGAATTCAGAGAAATCTAAAGGGATCAGAATTGCTGTAAGAGCCAGTGAGTGCTTAGAATATATAGACATGTATAGCCTGCAAGAATATATAGACATGTACAGCCTGCAAGAGATACAGCAAGATGTGTTAATGGCCGAGAGTAGAACATTGATTAAATTGAATCTCAGCCAAATGCCAATGAAACTTTGTGCCTTTCCTTTATTAAAGTATAAAATCAAATATTAAAAAGGATTGTGATTTCATGTCACTACTAAACATCTGTAGATTACCTCATGTAGTTCAATCACTACTCTACCACCTAGAAGTTTAACAGAGCCTCGTTTTATGAAAAGAAAATAGTGCAAGGCAGACTAGCAGAGAAAAATGCTATCAAGAACATAGTGCAAGGCAGTTTAATACTACTGATTTTTACAAATCAATCTTGTAAATACTTTACTTAGTGGATTAGTTTTCATGATGAGGGGTATATAGTTTGCTGTTTGGAGAAATGTATTAGACCTTTCAGTATATCCCTTGGGGAAAGGTCTAGGGACAAAGGAACTATATGTAGATGGTCTGTTAGTTTTACTGCTAGTAAGGTTTTGTTCACCCAAATTGTTGTTTTTACTTTAACAGATAATTTCAAAAGTTTTCCATATGACATTGGCCTAAAGTACTACACAAGTTGGAACAACAGCACTGTTACTCAATTTAATTTCTCTGAATGCTTAGGTTTGTTAGATAGCTTTGGTGGGAATGGACCCCGTTCCTAAGTCAGGGAATTATTAAAGTTTATGAAATCAGTATTATTTTAGTCTTGTTGTTAGCCAAGAGTGCTCCTCTCAGCACCCAATGTGCCCAGAATTGTCTTTTTCTGCCCTTCAAATGGGATTACATGCACTGGTAGCATATTTATGTACAACTGTAAAGAGATTTTTATCAGTCCTTTTGCTCCTCCTCCTCCTTCTACTACTACCACTATGGAAACCGTCTGGGTATCTTTCTTCTACCCTGCTGCATTTCAGCTTGCAAATCTTGGTATTTTAAGACTTTGAGACTCTCTCTGCATATAAGACACCATCACTTTTGGGGGTAGCATTTTCAATGATCAATGATACTTTTGTCTTTTTTTGTTTTGGATTACTATATCTGTTTTTTTGCATCTATATCTGGACTGCTGGTAATGGGTGATCCCTATAAACTCCATCATTGTTGATAGTGCTTTGGGGTTTGTGTTTATAATGCTTCTGAGCTACTTGTTCATAGGTTCATAGACAAGTACTAGGCTAGCTGCCCTTGTTGGCCATTATAAGCCTAGCCAATTTCACCTCAAAGGTGAGAATAAACCCTGTACGTTGTGTACACAAGGTAAACACCTCTGCCATTATGCCATCCCCCATATTGTATCATTTGCACAATCCCCATTCCAACACTTATAACATTACTGTACCTTACAGTATAAAAATCCTCAGCTATGAGTATATCTCAACCAGCAAAGAGATGTGCAACTGTTTCCACTTCTGTTTCATAGAATCTGTATTTGCCGTTTTTTCCCCAGTCTATCAATGGACTTTGCAAGCCAGCATGTCTGTAGCTCACTACCTATGGTTGCCATAATTAGCCTTTCATATTTTGATTTTAATTCACCTCTCCATAACTATTTTTGTGTCCAATCTTGGACAGCATGAAGTTGTTCCAGAAGTCCTCTGTACTTGTTACCATATTTGTGGACTTCCCAATTTTCTTTCCCTTTCTTCTGGTCCTTTTCTTTATATTATTTTTTTTTTTTGGTTTCTGGCAGTTTGCACTGCTGTCTGATTCTTGTCTTTATCCTGTTTGATTTCTATTCCTATTTTGCTCCAAAGGTCTTCTGCTAAACTGATCAAAGATGTGATATTAGACTTTCTCTGTTCATGCTTTAGAAATGCCACTGTTTGAATATGATGAGGTCAGCAAATAGGTTTGCAGTCTCAGAATTGGCAGATCTATATATTTAGTCAATTTCAAGGAGTCCCATACTTCCTTCAGAACTAGGCGCATATAATCTTAGTATACACTATTTTTTATATATCATTTGATAAGCATGAAGCATTTCCTTGTTTTCTTGTCCAACTGATTCAATGCTTTTTTGCATCAGTCAATCACTCCAAAGCTGTAAGAGCAGGAAGATCAAATTAATTTATAGCTTATTCCTACATATCAAGGCAATTTTCAATATTAACTTAATTCTTCTTAAATATTCCTTACCAGGCTTTGTTCTTATTTGTTTATGTTTTATTCCCAACTATTCACATGTTACCAAATAGTTATACTCATCTTATTGGGAGAGAGGTTGGCTATCAACTTACATATACACTGTGCAATCCAAATATTTATATTAAATATTTGAAATAAATAAATGTGTCAGATAACATTATCATCATGGAGGTTACATGGCACACAATAAATCTTGAAAATAAATCGTATTTGTCATTTGTTATATAATGTGAATGTGAATATTTAGACCATGAGTCTCAGATGTTAGGACCCATTTTTATGATATAAGAAATAAAAAACACAGATGCCATATACTTTTACACATGGGATTTCTGCTAGAAGAAATGGTGTAGCCATTCAATTTAAAGGAATGCCCTCCCTAATGGACTAAGAAGGAAGATTTATATTGACATACTAGTCATACATTAACCAAGTAGATAATTGTATTATTAGTATATGTGCTGTGTGGCAAAAGGCACCTTTTATTAAGCAACTCTGTGATTTTCTTTCCCTCACTCTCTACTTGTTTTATCTTAACTATTCATCTGCCCATCTCAACCTTTATCCGAAAACTTACCATTTTCCTTCCTTTGTCTCACTACAACTTCCTGTGCCCTCTACTGTGCAATAACTTCCTATCTAACTATTGTAGTTGCAGGCTAAAACACCTAATCATATTAAATGTGAGTATTCTTGCTAGGTTACTACAACATTAACTTTTGAAATGCTATCATAGTTTGTTTACTAAGACTAAATACCTTGGAAAAAATACATACATGTTACTTTTGTAATCCTATATTGCACTATAGGTCATTTGTTGAATCTAATATACCAATGATTTGTGTTATTATTCTGCTGCTGTTACAATGTACTGGAAAAAAACTTTCTTGTGGAGCTTGTCTCCCCAGGCCTCTACTGAAAATAGGCTCATCTAGGCCCAGTGGACCATCCTGGTAAACAAATTCAAATAAATAAAAATAAATAAATACATGTAAAAATCGTGATTATATTATAGAAGGCGATTGAAATAGGGCTCTTGGTTCTGTGATAAAACCGATTTTAATAATCTAACAAACTAAAATGTATTATATTTCTGAAATGCTTAACTGTATTTGACTTTTTTACTTATTATAATAACTTAAATCCCGAGGAAAGAGAGTTTAAATTTTTTTGTCCCCACTATACAAAGCATGGTCTAGAACTGATTTTTTGCACTGATGTAAATCATTGTGCAAATATTAGTTTGCAACTAAACAAAAGCTTTTTCAGATTGCTCTGTTGATATATCTCATATTTAAAGTCTAAAAAATCAAATGCTATAATGGTTAATTAAATAGTTAATTCATGCCTTCAGGATATATAGATCTAGATACAATTCAAGATATTCTTAACACATACTTCAGTAACTAAATAGGTAAGAATTTCTCTTATGATATAAGATGGGCAGCCTGCAAAGAAATAGTTGGAGTACTCCTTATTAGTAAGCCATCATAATGCAAGAAAGTTAAAAGGGAAAATGGCTCTTCTGAAAAATAAAATAACCCATCTAGATAAACCACTATAGTAAAATACTGTGGTGGCAAATTTGGTGAAACAGTAGTGGCCCCAAAAAATCTGAAGCCCCTTCAAACATCTAATCTACTGCTGAATCAAACTTGTTGGCACAATATAATGAATGGGCTATTATTACCTCAAAACTTTTTTGGCTATCTTATTAAACATAAAACTGTGTCTCTAATAATACTTTTTCATAAAAGAAAAATACAATACATTTAATAAATCACAAGAAATTCTTGATGCTTTCCACAAATTAAGATACCACTTTATGAATTAGAAAATGCTCACATAAATTCATCAGCTATTGAGCATTTTCTTGATAAATGTTAGTCCCACTCAAATACCATACAGTAAAGAACTAAAGGTAAACTTTAATTTTCAGGCAATGCCAAATGCTACCTCCTTCAAATCTTCATAAAGCCTCAAGTCCAGATAGCTTTGACACATCATTTTATACAAAATATAAAGTTCATTTAGTCCCAATCTTATTATTTTTATTTAACCACATAAAACGGTTCCATATTAAGTAAGCAAATGCTTAATATAACAAGCGCTGTTTAATCAACAGCTAAATGTCGAAATGGCAAAATCCTGAAGACAGAGAACAACGATTTTTTTTTCCAAGGAAAAAAAATCACTGGGCAGTTTTTGGGCCTTTGTCATTTCCTCCACTGTGGTGTGATCTCGGAGTTGGTATATTTAAGTAGGGGGGCACAGCCCTCCACATCGAGGACTGTGGGGTGTGAAACCCCCCCACTTTATTTTGTGTCTTTTATTTTTTTGCAGACCAGTGATTTGTGTTTTTGTTTTTTTTTTAGGTTGATTATACAGCATTTGCTATTTTAAGTGTTCTGTGTTATAATATAGACCCCATAAAACACAGTAGAATGTCAAATAAATAGATTAAACAATTCTGAACTATTTTTATTCATAAACCAAATTCAGGTCCTCATCTCAGAAAGATTAATCATTCAATGATACTAATAAATCTTGACAAATATATATTTATATATATATATATATATATATATATATATATATATATATATACATATATATTGATTTTAGCTGATTTTAGATTAACTGCTGACCTAATAATGCTCAAATTTTTATGTGAGATTTATGTTAGGAAGGCAGACACAGAAAAATAATACTGTACATAATTTTATATAACAACAGTAAGTGAAATATATTGATGACAGCATTTATCACAGATGCTTGCAAAGCACTGGACTTTTTCTATATGCATTACTTTCTAAGATTAAATTTCTGAATGTTCTACTAAAGGCAGAAAGGTCCTGTATGTCTCAACACATCTGGAAATAAATTAGAATTTTAATTGGTACTATTCTAGTGTACCTTTTGTCAATTTATTTATTTTTGCATCCTTTCTTTGGAACTTTTATCTATAAAACCATACAACCGAACTAGAACCAAACAAGAAACTGTAGAATCCACAAAAGGCAAACCAAAGGTAAAAAACTCAGTTTATTATCAAATAAGTTAGTGCTTTCATACAAATAGATAGATTGTACTTCCTCCGACAAAAAAAAAACAGTTTACAGATGGTATTTAAACTCATACAATCAATTAATTATTCCATTAATTCACCAGAAAGCCTGCCACTTTCTTAAAGCAACATTAATTAATATGGAATTAAAAATGTATATTTAGTTCATGTTACTTAAAATGTGGTGCTAAAAAGCACTAAAATTACCCTGCAGACACAACACACAATTAGATACAATAAAACTAAATATCATAAAAAAATACTAATGAGAATATTAAGCAAATAATTCACCTTTATCGCTTAACCTGAAATATTATCTTTCTAAAGCTTTTAATTTGAGGAGACATTTGAAAGAACACATTGCATTTAAACCAGGCGAACTGTATGCATTGGTTCTAATTTGCCAAAATAGTTTGCATTTATCAAAAAAAGTTCCCATGCCCCCCCCCCATGTTCTTCTTAACTTGATCTATCACAGTAAACAAAAACTTATGCGTTGGATACCTGATCACATGTTGGGCTAAAGCATTATTATCAGCACCTTGAGAGATGCTGTATAGGTGTTCATAAATCCACTGCTTAAATACCCTTTCGGTTTTACCTATATAAAAAGCCAAACAATTTTGCATGTAGCAAGATACACTATTCCTTGAGAATTGCAATAAAATTTGCCATTGATTCTATATTTTTTATGTCTAACCTGAAAGTGTTTACCTGTTTTTATATGACAGCAATACTTACATCTCCCACATTTGACCATCCCACCATTACACCTATGGTGTATGATGCTATTATGGACCCTTTCCAAAAGATTTTTAAAATGAATTCCTCTTTTATAAATGATTCTTAGTTGCATTCCCAATATTTGCATCAATTTCTGATCTTCTAAAATTAAAGCCCAGTTATTGAATAAAATATTCCTAATAAACTGACACTCACATGTGTAGATGGTCAAGAAACTAGTGCTAAAATTATTATTGGAATTGCCACCATGCGAACTAGAATCAAGTTCGACCATGACATTAGTGAAACCTCTATGAAATAGAGGTTTGAAATGTCCTGTGGTTCTCTTCAAGGCAACTTCTTGAATTAAGTTGTCCAAAAGATTGATTGGGTATGCACGTTTAAGGAACATAGATCTAAGAACCTTGCATTCCAATACAAAATCACTATCCATAGATGTCATGCGGGAAGCTCTAACAAGCTGCGCTTTAACTATTCTTCTTTTTTGATGTGAAGGATGATTACTCTTGAAGTGCAAAAAAAGAATTTGAGTAAGTAGGTTTTCTATAAATTTACTTGAAAACCTATTATTCATCAAATCTTTGCATAGACAAATGTCTAAAAAGTTAATACATTACACATCAAAAGAAAAAGTAAACTCAAAAAAGTAGGTGAATTGTCTCACCCATTCTACCAGATTAGATGCTATTTGTTGGTCACCTGCCAGTAGAAAAAACATGTCATCTTGGAAGCGGGTATACCATATGATTTTCTCTTTGAAAAGCTCATCTTGAAACAAAAAGGTACGTTCCTAAAAGGCCATGATAACATTGGCAAAACTGCCACCACATGGGGACCCCGTTGCAATCCCGGTTTATTGCAGAAAACATTCTTTATTAAACATAAAGTAATTGTTACTGAGTACAACTTCTAAAAGGCAAATGACCACGTCTATCTCTTCGCCATCCATACCTTTAAGCAATAAGAACTTGCGAGTCCAATCAAGTCCTAATGCTTGTGGGATGACTGTATATAGATCTCTGATGTCAACTGTTAAGAAGTTGTATGTCTGATTGAATGGTATATTATTAAGGTACTCCAAAAAAACCCAGGAATCTTGGCAAATTTGCTTTTCTGTCTTCAGGGCAGATTTGAGCCTGGTATCAACCCATTTTGCACATGCATAAGTGATGGACTGACATCCATCTATAATAGGTCAGAATGGAGGATCCAATAAATTTTTGTGGATCTTCAGTGTTCTGAACAAGACTGGCGTGATGGGGGCTGGCATACTTAAATAATGAAAGGTATCTAAAGAAATTCTCGCTTCAATGAATAAATCATTGAGAATTGCCCGTATTTTATGATGGGCCTGATTAAGTTGATTAATAGATACTTTTTCATAATTCACACTATTAAGTAACTTGTACATTTTGTTTAAGTATGCATGTTCATCTATAAATGCAATGCCCCCACCCTTGTCCGGTTGCATAATGCTGACTTTCTGCGTGTTCAAGAAAGAAACAAATTCCATCTCAGGCATGTCAGAATGAGCTATAACATTGGATTTGTTATTACCATCAAATAATGCCCTAAATTGAATCTCACAAACCTTTTCAAATAATGCAAGTGTATTATGAATGGGTGGGTTGAAAATACTAGCCACCCTTTCATTATTATTCAACACAGAGATTTACCAAACAATACAGATAGATTCAATTTCCACACAAAAAGTTTCAAATCACATAATAATTGAGGTAAATTAAACCTCAATGGCGGAACAAATTTCATACCCTGTGCTAAAAAATCCACAAATGACTGACCAATAGCTATAGAACTAAAACTGAAAACTTTAAAGTCACCTTGTGAGCATTTGAGCACAGTTAATGGACTCATACCAAATCCAACTATCTCTTCCGCCGATTGTTCTTCCTGCGTTGTTGTTTCGCATAGTTGGTAGACCGCATTTGAAAAGAATTAGGGTTGTTGTGGTTATGGGCTCCTTGTGGTGCTCTGTTATTGTTGATATTGATATTAAGCATTTCTCCTTGTCCATTTTGTTGATTATTTCATATCTGCTCACTCCTAAGAACATTGTTCTCCTCATTCACGGTAGTCTGAACATTTGAAACGTCATCAGGGTACGACTCGTCAGCGTTGATTGCTGCCATGGAAACATCTCAAGGCAGAGTGCGAAAGACTGTTATTGTTAACTGGTGGGTCAGGATATGCCACATGTTCATAATCACGTTTATCACGTTGGGGTTTACGTTTTTTATTTTCCATAATTTTGTTCAGAAGGGAATCTATACTGGAAAAGATTCTCCGGTAATCAAATTCATACCTGCTGAAGCCATTTGAAAGTAAACATAATTTAATTTGTAAACAACATATTGTTATATTTTTGAAATCCCAAATGACCAATACCTAGAATTCATAAATTCATAAATACATTTTTAGGAATATTGTAAAGTATCTAATAATAGACTTAACATGGATAAATTTATACAATTTCTAGTAAATAACATTGAAGGATGTAATACCAACCTCTCACCTAACTTTATTTATACTCCAATATGGATCAAATTCACAATAAAATTTAAGAAGATCTTGAAGTCTCATCTAAGTTTATTTATTTATTTATTTTGTAAAAGTATCAATAATAAAAACAAATACCTTCTTGACAATCTTATTTGTCTATAAAATGCAATCTCCTGCATTCCAATGAAATGTTCAATATATTAAGTAAGACAATGTGCCAAATTATAGAACCTTTGGTGTAGTATAACAGAGACCCTCCTCCATTATTTTTTGCTACCATGATCCTGAAGAAGATCCTCTCCTGGAGGTATGACATTATCCCAGGGGCAGGATACTCCAAAATCAGTACTTCACAATGTAGAGGAAATGAATGCATGAGAGTTCTACTAACTGCACCAAGAATATTATTAAGATTCTATTATACTGTATGCTAACAGTACCTGAACTCATTCCTAGCATACCATAATCCTAGCCAAGGACTTAGCAAACTCACAGATTCCAGATTCCACTAGCAGTCTGGTCCTACAGCTTCACCATCAGGGCAGCACACATCCTGCAAGCTATAGTCCTGCCTGAAGTACCCAAAGGTAAATACAGATGAAGCTATGTTCCCATGGGGTCATTGTGCATAACCACGACAGCAAACCAAACACATAATCACACAAAAACATACTCGGAGGCTCTAAATAAAGATCTGCCTAAGCAGCAGAGACCTCCAATGCAGACACCCAAGCAGCCGCTACCCCAAAACAAAACACGTGCAACACATATCTCACAAAGCCAGTGTGCCAAACAGTCACAGCCCTTAAGACTAAACAACACACCTGATACACTTGTAATAGGTGACTCTATCGTCAGGCACACTGACGT
This sequence comes from Protopterus annectens, assembly GCF_019279795.1. Classification (NCBI taxonomy): domain Eukaryota; kingdom Metazoa; phylum Chordata; order Ceratodontiformes; family Protopteridae; genus Protopterus; species Protopterus annectens. Next base: position 318,540,756 of record NC_056749.1, on the reverse strand, counting down.
CCCGCTCACCAGGCTGAACAAGGAGAGGGTCACGGTGAGCAGCCTGTCGGGCGCTAAGGATCCGCCACATAACACAAGCACTCAGGTCACTCCAAGGCAAGTGCAAATATGACTCAGTCATTGTCCACACTGGTGTGAATGACCTGAGACGTACCTCCCTGGACTACATGAAAAGAGACATAAAGGAGCTCTCTGAGCATGTAGCCCAGTACAGTATGACCCTGACCTTGAGTAGCATCTTACCCTCACCAAGAATGATGCCACAATATGAAGACAAGATGATCAATTTCAACAACTGGCTTAAGTACTGGTGTCATTCAAAGGGGATCCAATGCCTGTCAGCTTGGGATGATATGCTCGACAAGCCACGATGCTTCGCTAGGGACGGCTTGCACCTGTCACCCCTGGGCTTTCGGATATTGGCAAAGGCTTTGCTACCCCATAGTGCCTTTTTAGGCAAGGCTCAAAAGACAAACCCACCTCCATAGGTATCACAAGGGATAAGAAACTAAGAGTAATGCTACTCAATGCCAGAAGTCTAAACCTCAAGATGCATGCACTCAAAACTCTCCTTAGCATGGAGAACATCGATATCTGTGCAGTAACAGAAACCTGGTTCAGGGCTCCCAAGAGCACCCCAGCACTACCAGGTTATACCTCATACCATGCTTTTCGGCCCCAAAACTTGGACCGAACCACAAAAGGAGGGGGAGTATCGATATTCATCAAAGATACCCACACCTCCAGGTTGGTGGCAAGGCACGAAGCATCAGAGACTATCCATGTGCAACTAGCAGTGGGTAAAACTGCCTTCCAGTTTATAGCCTGCTACAGACCACCCTCCCAAACCCAGGAACCCCACTCAGCCTTCATGAGAACACTGGAAAATATGAAGGTCTCTCCAAACACCATTATATTGGGTGACTTCAACTACCCAAACATAGACTGGGAGCATTACTCTAGCTCCAACACCCTAGCCCAAACGTTCCTAGAATTTATAAACTCAAATGCTATGGAACAACTTGTTACCACTCCCACAAGAGGGGAAAACATACTGGACCTGATCATCACCAACATGGGGACTCTATGCTCAGACCAGAAGTGTATCACTGGTAAGATCAGACCATAAACTAATCTCACTGGACATTCACATCCCGACCCCACCCCCTGCCCAGAAAACCACAGTGAAAAACTTCTCTAAAGCAAATTTCACACTCCTCAAAACTGAGGGGGAATCCTTCAAAGCCCCCGGGCCTGTGGAAAATACGGCCCAGACCGCAGAATCCTTTATAAACGCATTCTATGAACACCTTCAGGAATGCATGGATCATGCGATCCCAAATAAAACCAAGACCCAATCCTCCAAAGGCAGGCGTCCTGTCTGGTGGACCCCAGCCATAAACAAACTATACAATAGAAGGAGGAAGCTACTAAATGATAGAGCAAAATCCCAAAAGGGAAGGCATCACTGATCAGTATTAGCAAAAAACTACGGGCACACATAAAATTGTCTAAGGCCAGCTTCGAGAGAAAAATTGCACAGGACACTAAGGATAATCACAAGGCTTTCTTTAGTTATGTTAGGAACCTGGGTGGTAATTCCCAGATATGCTCAGAATTAGTCCAAAATGACAAAAATACACCGAACCCACAGACATTGCCAACATCCTAGCTGACAGGTTCAGCACAAACTTCTCCCCCCCCCCCACCAAAAGGGCAAATATCTATCCCAGCAGAGAGCTGCCCCTGACATCTCAGATGCTCAGGTAAGAGCCGCCCTCTCCAAAGCAAAAAACACAGCATCAATGGGAACAGATGGTGTCCCGGGCTGCGTCCTACATGAACTCCAAGAAGAGCTAAACCCAAACATAAAACTACTGTTCAGTGTCTGCCTTACTACAGGATATGTGCCCAAAGAGTGGCGTACAGCAACAGTGGTCGCTCTCCATAAAGGTGGTGCCTCAACGGATCCTGGAAACTATCGCCCCATAAGCCTGACTAGCTTGGTCTGCAAAGCTATGGAAAGGATCATCATGGACCTCATAAATAAAGATATTGGGGACCTACAAACACTGGATCCTACCCAGTTCGGCTTTGTTAAGGGCAGATCCTGCCTCTTAAACCTGGTTGTTTTCTTTGAAACAGTCACCAAGGCCATTGACGAGGGGAAGGTGGTCCACACAGCCTACCTGGACCTCGCAAAAGCCTTCGATACAATACCCCACTCGGGCATTATAGATAAGCTCACCAGCTTAAATATAAACCCCTATGTCACTAGATGGATTGCAAACTGGCTCAAGGACAGAACCCACATGGTTAGAATTGCTGGAGCCATGTCAGACTCACCAGTTACAAGTGGTGTCCCACAAGGCTCAGTCCTGGGACCTCTCTTGTTCGGTATATATTTCTCGGAGGTACAGGCCAACACGGAAGGACTGTGGCTGACCAAGTTCGCAGATGACTGCAAACTGGGCGCCATAATCGACTCTCCAGCCGACACAAGCATCCTCCAAAAGGGCCTCATAGAAACAGACAACTGGTGCCAGAGCCATGGCCTCAAGCTAAATGCCAAAAAGTGTATAGTCATCCCCTTTGGCCAAAACAAAGTGCCCACAAATGAACACATAGGTGGTAATCCATGAAGTACAGAAGAAGTAATTAGGGACCTGGGGACCCAAGTTGATAGCAATCTCTCATTTGACAACCACGTGGCCAAAGTGGTTAGAAAAACATTTTATATAGCCCACCTAATCATGAAAGGATTCACATCTAGATCAGGGGAGGTCATCGTGCCTCTTTACTCATCCTTCATCAGGCCCATAATTGAGTACAATGCCCCTTTTGGGATATACCTTACCACACACCTGCAGCAACTGGAAAGACCCCAAAAGTACCTCACCAAGAGAATCAAAGGGCTCAAACAGATGCCATATGCTGCCCGGTTAAAGAAACTCCAGCTCTACTCAGTGGCATACCGCCTGTTCAGAGGCGATCTGTGCCTGACGTATAAAGCCATGTCCAACCCGGAATTAATGGACATGCTGCACCTCAGAAAATCCAAATCCCATCGAGCTACGCGCTCGAGAGACTTGAACTTCAGCACTGAAATAAATAGGACATGCTGGAGGGACAGATTCATAACCCAGTGGCTCCCTTCACTCTGGAATAAAATCCCAGTCCAGGTTAGGCAGAGTCCCTCATTGACTCTCTTCAAGAGGAATCTTGATGAGTGGATGGGAGATCGTAGGTTTACCCCGGGTATCACTTCTGTGTCACTGTTAGACAGAGGCACAGTATACTAACCTCGAAAAAGGGCATAGCAAAATAAATTTAAAATGGGTGGCAAAAGCCAAACACATTCTGGCTAGGCTTATAAATGCCCTAGGGCAGATAGCCTAGTATGAACCTATGAACCTATGAACCTATGAACACCAACTGTAGGCTTGATGTAAAAATGCATGCATGCCATATAACATAATCACCATGCATGAATTCTCAATCTCTACAGACTAGGAAGGCTATGCAAGCTAATTGCTTACTAGAAAATATTTTTTTCTTTATACTATGATACCAGTGTTCGCCATCTCTACTAACATTCGGGGACAGTTCACAAATAGCTGTATTATGGATACCTTTAGCTCTCAGCATTCCTTGCAATATATCTCCTCAGCAATAGCAGAAAATCTCCATCCATATGCCAAATTTTCTACTGCAAGCAGTCTGGCTTCCCAACATGCAGCACCCAAAGCAACAACACACTCTTTCAACTAGTTTTATTTAAATAAAAATGAATAAAGATTTTTATGGGCAACTCTATTGCTTTGAAGATTTAAACTGGAGTGTTTTGACAATTCAAGCCCATTTCTCCTTTTGAAATTTGTCACAGCACTCATCATATCCCCATTAATATATGTCAGTTGGGGCTGGATGGAGACCTTGGTTTTGGACTTGAGCACAGTGTAATCACATAATGTATGATGTTACCAAATCTTTAAGTCTCTTTTGAATTCCAAAATATATCAAATTTCTTATAGAATTATAACCCATAAATGTCAGCTTCCCAATTATCAGTTTCTCCTGTTTAAGTTCAAGAAAAATGAAGTTACAATATATATCAAGTTATTAGTTATTTCTCACTTTTTAATTCCTCCAACTATTTTGTGTGTCTAATACAAAGATGGGAATGGACCCCATTCCTAAGTCAAAGTATGATTAAAGTTCATGAAATTAGTATTGTTTCAATATTTTATGTCAGCCAGAAGTGCTCTTTGCAGCACCTGCAATGTGCCCAGCAATGACTCCTTCTGCAATTTGTATGGAAATACATGTATGGGTAACATAGCTAAATATGACTGTAGAGTATTTTTTATAAGACCCATTGCTCCTAAAACTATTGGAACTCTCTGGGTATCTTTCTTCCACATTGCCCTCTTTTCTGCCTGTAAATCCTGATATTTTATGACTTTGTGTCTCTCTGTACACAAGGCACTGCAGACACTGGGTGTAGTGATGTCAATGATCAATGCTACTTTTGTCTTCTTTTCATGGACTGCTGTATCTGGTTTTCTTGCATCTATCTTTTGAACTGTTGATAATGGGTGATCCCATATGATGTAGACTTCATCATTTTCTATGATGCTTTGTGAGTCATGTTTTCAGTGTTTTTCAGCTACTTCAGTATCATAATATTTGCACAATCCCCAGTGCAACAGTCTTGACACATTATTATGTCTTTCAGTATGAAGTCCTTCTGTCATTAGTATGTCATAACCAGCAACTAGGTGTGCAGCTGTTTCCAATTCTGTTTTAAAAACCTACATTTGTCTGTTTCTCCTACATGTTCAATGGACTTTGTAAACCAGTGTGTATGTAGTCCACTATCTTGGGCCACCAATATTAATCTTTCATCTTTTGTTTTTTATTCATGTCTCCTTAACCATTTCTGTGTTCGATCCTAACCAACATTAGATTGTTCCAGGAATTTGCTATACTTGCAATTATATTTATGCATTTTCCACATTTTTTGCTTTCTCATCTGATTCTTCTCATTATATTCTTTCCTTTGTTTTTTGGAATATTCAGTTGTTGCCTGATTTTTATCTACTTCTGTTTTGATTTCCATTTCCGCTTGACACCAATATGCTTCTGCTAGACTAAGAAGGAAGTCATCTTAGATTTATTATCCTCATGTTTCAAAACTTTCACTATGTTTGGGTCATGTGAGGCCAGCAGATATGTATGCAGTCGCACGATTGCAGATCCATACATGTAATCGATTTCAAGGAGGCCCATCACTCCTTTGGAACGGGGAATATATAAACTTGGTATGCACTGATTTTTATAAATCATTTAGTGAGCATGAAGCATCCTTCTTGTTTTCTTGTCTAATCTATCCGACACCTTTTGGGGCCAGTCAGTCACTCCAAAACTATAAGTTAGGACAGGAAGAGCAAATGGGCATATAACTTGAACTCTGTTCCTTGATATCAATGCTGTTTTCAGGATTAATTTAAGTCTTCTAAAATATTCCTTACTGAGTTTTATTTGCATTTGCTCATGTTTTGTTGCTGATCCTTCATTAGTTCTCAAATATTTATACACTCCCTCTTGCTCAAGTTCTTTTATATCGCATTCTTGTTCCAAACTGATGTTTTCTTGGTGCTGCAGTTTTCCTGCTTTAAAGGTTGCTTTTGCACATTTATCAAGACCAAATAACATTCTTATATCATCTGAGAAAGTTTTGACAACTTCCAGTTGTGCTTTCATTTCCTCATCTGATGAGCTATACAGTTTTAAATCATCGACAAGATGAGAAGCCTTTGCACTTTGTTGCTTTCTTGGAGCCAAATTATAGCCATGACCTAATCTGCTAAGAAGGCAGCTTACTCAGTTAAGGGCAAGACAAAAGAGCAGTGGTGGCAGAGAGTCACCCTGGAATATCCCCCTTTGTATTTTTATCCCTGGAATAATAATTTGTCCTTTATCATGGCTTAATTGCAAAGTAGTTTGACACTGTTTCATAATCACTGTGATGCAGTTTATCAGTGCAGGGTGTATCTTATATATTTTTAAGCACTTTTTTATCCATGAATGTGGGCTACTGTCAAATGCTTTTTTGTAGTCTATCCTTGTCATACTTAGATTCTTCCCCTTTTTACAGTACTCCACTATGACCTTATTTAACAGCAAATGGTCCTTTATTCCATATGACTTTCTTTTATTAGCCTTTTGTTCTATTGTCGTAATTAAGTTTTCTTCTAAATGACTATAAACTCTGTCAGCATCAATTCCAGCATATCGTTTATATGTCTTCGGTAGGCAAGTTATTGGTCTATAGTTTTTAGGGTAGCTTGCAGGTTCACTTTTAAGTAGTAGCATTGTTTTTCCCGTTGTTAGCCAGGCTGGTGTTTGTTCAGGGTGCGCATGTAAATACTTCATGGCTAAATCTTCTTTCAAAGATGTTAATACTTTTAGCCAGAAGTTAGGTACTGCATCTGGGCCTGGGGTTTTCCAGTTAGAGGCTTTTCTTAACTTTGTTTCAATCTCTCTGGCCATTACTTTATCCCATTTCATATCTTGTGCAATTGAGCTTCTTATTCCTTCTTTTACTTTTTCTATCCATTTAACATCTTTGTTATGTTCCACAGGATCTTCATAAATGCTTCTCCAAAATGTATCTATTCTTTCTTTTTTGGTTGTCTTTCAATTTCTTTTACCTGGTTTCCCATTTCTCTATAAAACATTTTGGGTCATCAATAAATTGCTTATTTTGTACTTTTCCTTTATATTTATCTGTGTATCTTCTAAGTTTTTCTGCCTGTGACAGTTTATTATTTGTGATAGTGCATGCTAAATCTCGATACGTTCTAATATTGTGCATTGCTTTTATCACATCTATCTTTCTGAGTATTTTTGTTGATCAGTTCCATCTTCTATACTCTTCCAACAGTGACACTTCTTGTCTTAATTGCTTTATAGTTTTCTTTATTCGATACTTCCATGATGGAATTCAATTTCTTCCTGTCCTTTCCCTTACTACTCTGTGTTCTTGTGGTAGGACTTTATCTGTTATTAATTTGGCTGCACAGTAATGTATCCAATTTACTTTTGTTATATCGCATGAATCTCTATGGACAGTCCTAATTACTTTATTTGTTTTATCAAATGTTTAACTTTTGGGGTTTTATTCATCTTCTCGAGTCTATTTCATTCATTGATATTAATATGTCTATCCATCTCTGTTAAATCAAGTAACTCTTCTCTTAGATCATTTTCTTCTAAATTGAGGGCATATTCTTTGTTAATCATGTCCTGTGAGCATTCTATAGAAAGTTCCAGAGCTTCCTCCGGTGCCACATTCCCTTCAGTTTCACCCTGTGTCATCCGTTGCTCTTTCAAATGGGAACTCACTGGCCTATCACAGCACGACATTGACTGTGTCAGAGTTGCCACACTTCCCTGTTCTTTCCTTCACTGTATAGCTCCAACTGAACCATTTTACTGGTTTCACATGGGAGGTTCCAAGATATCTTCTTAGGTCAACTGATTAGATGCTTCCTGCTCCACTGGTGTCACCTTAATTTGGGTGTCCTCAGTTTCTATTTCTTTAGCTTCTCCATTATTAATCCTCTTTTCTACTTTTCCTCTTTGTTTCCTTATTTTTTGTATTGTAAAATTTTCCATATCCATATGTCTTTGCCTCTGTTTCTTTTTAAATATCTTTGGTGCTGCCCTTTTTGATTTGATTAGTTTTGCTTTCTCCCTTGCATAAGTTTTGCACCATATTAAATCTTATTTTCTTTCGCATATCCATATTTCTTCTTCAGATGTCTCCTGCTCCTCTTGTTTCTCCTTGTTTTGGGGACTAGTTGTTCTATCATGCTGTGGTAAGACCTGTGTTAGACTTTCTACACCGAATCCTTCACTTTGCAAATATTCCATAACTTCAGCCTCTATTTTTTTAACTTCTACTTGACTAATTTTCTGTTCTACATTCTCTCTTTGTAATCTTATTATTTTTTTTTATTGTGAAATTTTCCATATCTGGATGCCTTTGCCTATATTTCTCTTCAAATATCTTTGGGGCTGCCTCTTCTGTGCCGATTAATTTGGCTTTCTCTTTTGCATAAATATTGCACCATATCAGATCTCTCTTTCCTATGTCCATATTTCTTTTTTATATCCTTCAAGCATCTTTAAATTTTGTTCTTTAAATCTTTACACTTCCTCAGTCACTTCTTTTTCCAAACAGCACAAGGTTTCTTGGTTTATATAGTGTTTTTCATGAATCTGTTGTATTAATGAACACCATTTTTTATTTGAAGTTTCTGACATTTTTTCTTGTGGAAGTATTTTTCTTTCCTGTAATTTCTTTCTTAATATTTTCGTATATCTTTTTTCTGGAAATTCTGGGCTTCTTGCATAGTAGTAATAACACATAATTTATTTCTTATCCTCAATAGTCCACTTTTGTCATCTATCAGTTTTTGTGATTTTCCTGGACTGCTAATTCCTTCTACAATTGGGGGGACATCCTCCCCTGGGTCTGGTCCAGCACCATTGTAGCAATATTTCTGTCTTGAGGACTCTATGCTGTCATTGTTTTCTAGTCCTGGTACCAGTGTGCCTACCAGGATGGGGCACTTTTTTATCCTGGGACTTGTGCACCCAGCTATCTTCTTTGGTTTTTTTTTTTATCTATTTCTGTCATTATATATGCTATATAAAACACAGTCTATATATCAGTGTTGCCTTAGTGAGATTTTGTGAAAAACAGGGCCCACCTCATGAAGGTACTCACCAAGACTTGAGGATGAATTCAATTCCAGCAATTCTTCTCCCACTTGTCAAAGTCAATGTCCTTATAGACAGGGCCAGTGTTAGCATTTTGGGGGCCCCCAGTAAATGTCAAGTTGGGGGCCCCTAGGCACTTCCTGTCAAGTATCACCTTGTCACTGCCACACCTTCTAAGCAACCTTTTAGTTCATGCTTTAAACTAGATGTAGTATGCACAGAGTGACTTCTAACTACAATACTATTACATTACAACAGGCCTATGTGCCACAGTATGTTGGCCCATCTCACAAAGGGACATTTACAGTTACTGGCGTTTGCTTGCAACAGTGATACATTACAGCAAGTCTATATACAGGTCTGGACTTAGTGAAATGGAGCCCTAGTCACCCCCCCTCCCCACACACACACACACACGGACACCCTCTAGTCCTCCCATATGCTTCCTCCCTTCCTGGGCTCCCCACACCATGCAAATTACTTTTTTCTTCCTTTTCTCACATGTTGCTTTATTCTTCAGCTTTTTCAATAAGATGTAACTTTCTGTATGCTCTGAACTGCATTTTAAAAATATTTTTTTATTTACGTTTTACGCAAGCTTTTCATCAATGAAAGCTTGAATAGAAATTATGATTATGGTGATTGTGAGGAAAGTGAAAAAGAAAAACATAATGATTGCAGTATTATGTTCTACTTTGTTGCTCCTACACAGTATACTGTCCCTACACAAGATATAGTAACCTTTGTATACCTCTGACGTCTGTGAGAAAAGTAAAAGAAAAAATGACCACACTGTCTTCAGCCCAAACACAAGCTATAATGACCTCCTGTGCACACCTCTAAGGTTTGGCTGTAATGAAAATTAAAGAAGTAATAACCACACTATCTCCAGCCCCCCCCCCCCCATACAACCTACAGCAGCTTTCTTTAAACACACACATCTGAACAGGGCTGGTTTTAGAATATGAGAGCGGAGGTCATTATCAGCTTTATCCTAACAGGTCATATCATAGCCCTGTTCAGGTTAATGAGTATAATCAGACAATATTTTTTTTCTCCAACCAGCAACAGCTTTTGTGGGGCACCAGCACAGTTAGGGATGATTAGGGAGCCCCCTGAATCCATTTTTATAGTCTGGGGAGTGGGGGCCACTGAACTTCTAGAAGATTTAAGTGTCTGAATGTTCTGAGATATGTTTTATGCCATTCTTTTCTGTGATATATTTTATGCCATCCTTTTCAACAGCTGAACTTCTACTGACCAACCTTAAACGTAACAATTTCAACACCATAACGGTTGTAGCAATCTATATTCTCCCTGGTGATAATATTAACATACTTAAAAACATCTTATCTTACCACTCTCAGACCATCCACAATGAAACCATCTTACTGGGAGATGTAAATATAGATTGGCCTTCATTACAAACTCCCAACACTACCTCTTGTATTAACCTGCATGGGTTTGAGCAGCTAATCACAACCCCTACTTATATTAATAAATCTCACCTCCCTAGCTCTCTTCTAGACTGGATATTGGTCTCCCACCGCCCACAACTATCATAACCCCCAAACCCTTCCTATAACAGTTACCAGACATACTCCCCACTTTACCAAACCCTACAAATTTATTACCACCCACAAACTTTCACAATTCTGTCCTGACTCCTTCATTGACCAACTCTCTTGAATTAACTGGTCTCACCTCACCACTCTCCCCTTAGACGAAGCTGTCCACTCCTTTAACACTACCTTCCTAAACATTCTTGACTCCCTCGCTCCACTCCGCACTATTAGAATAAAATTCAACACTGCTCATTGGCTACCAGAACGCTCATGAAAAAACAGGACTAGATATGGAAAATGTGGACTCCTTCAGAAATATAAAGAACTTTGAAATAAAATTTAAAAAGAAATTATCCATAAAGACAAAATGAACTTCTATGCTAATCCTCCACTACTCTAACATCAGACGTTAAAAAATTCTGGAACTCTATTAAACATATTCAACATACAGGAAACGCTTCCCCTCCTAACCCATGCCCTAATATAACCCCTGAAGACACAGCCATTAAATTTAACAATCATTTTATAAACTCAGTAACTACCTTAATCAATTCTCTTCCCTTCAGCAACAATGCTAACACCCTCACTAACTCAATACCTCTTCCCAACCCTTCTAGCTCGGTCTCTCTTAAAGCAGTATCAACTAACTATATAAAATCTTTACTCTCTAAACTCAAACCCTGCTCCTCCTCAGCTGACAACCTACCCTCCTATTTCCTACAGATTGCCTCTGATCCTCTGGCCTATCCTGTTTCTATTTTTATCAACCAATCTATTTCTGAATCCTATGTCCCCACTATATGGAAAAATGTCTTTATGTTACCCATTCACAAAGGTGGCAACTCCTCAGACATATCAAACTTCAGACCAATTGCCATAATCTCTCCTCTCTCCAAAATCCTACAAAAATACATTCACAAGCAGGTAATGCATTACCTTCACCAGGAAAACCTTCTCACACCCACTCAGCATGGATTCCGTCCCAATCATAGTACAACTACTGCACTAATATCCTTCATCAACACAGTTTCTCCTGCTTGTGATAACAATAAACTTGTCTCATGCCTATTCCTTGACCTCTCTAAACCCATTGACACTGTCTCCCACCCTCTCCTCCTAGACAAACTCACTAACTTAAATTTCTCTCCCCCTACTATCTCCTGGTTCTCTAGCTATCTCTCTACACACCAACAATCTGTCAAATGGCTCTCTGCACTATCCCCCCCTCACTGTACAAATTAGTGTCCTCCAGGGATCCATCCTCAGACCACTGCTCTTTAATATTTTCACCAACTTAATCTACACCTCTTGTCCCCAGTCATCATTTGTGCAATATGCAGATGACTCTGCTGTTATAACCATTGCTGACAACCCATCTGACCTCCACTCTACTACCCAGGCATCTTTCCACACCATTGAGACATGGTTTAGTGATAACATACTAATTCTTAATCCTAAGAAAACTAAGATCCTACTTTTCCTCCCCAAAAACGTCACCAGTCTGAAAAGTACATTTACCATTTTATCTAGCAACAACACCATCACCTCAGTTGAACCTAGGACTAAATTGCTAGGGGTCACAATAGATGATCTGCTTAAGTTTGATCTACATATTGCAAACCGCATCAAAAAAACTCATCAGAAACTTGCACACCTTTTCCACAACAAGAAATACTTAACCAACACAGCCCAAAAAACTCTCTCTAATTCTTTACTACTTCCAACACTCCTATACAGCTGTTACATATTCACAAACATTGACACAACACTCGTTTCTAAACTTTAAACTACCTATAACAAGGTAGCCATATTTGCAGCAAACCAAACCTACATGTCTCACCACTGCTTATCACTTCAGCAACTAGACTGGGTTGAATTCCCTCACCTGCTCCAACTATATCAACTACAAATCATACACTCCATCCTCTAATTACCCTCCTTCTGCCCCAGCCTCTCTTCCATCATATCTAAATATTCCCCCGCTAGGACTCTACGCAGCTCAGACCAAGAACTATTACATATCTACAGACCCAAAACCAAAATCAGATGTCTTCTCTATAACTATAACCCAGCTACATCCTGGAACCAACTCCCCTTAGAAATAAAGTCCCTTCACCATAGCAAGAGTTTCAAATTAGCCATTAAAAAATACCTCACAAAAAAATGGTCTTCACACTGCGGTCATCCATCCTGAAACTACTATCCTTCCAGCAATTTCTCCACCTCACTCTACACGTATCGCTAACCGTGTACTCCTACCTCTTCCTTCATTGCTATTTAATACCCTCCTGCCACTTCCTTTCCTCCCTATCTAACCTAGCTAGGCTCAATTTGACTGCTCCTAAATAACTAACTTTATCAAGTCTGTCTAGTAGGTATCCTCTACTTTATTTCCTTCATATCTTCATCTAACCATTTGTATATTTGCTTTCTAAACCTTAAAACAACTAGGTACTATTTATATAAAATGATATTTAACTGGTTTCATAATCCTTTGCTGATTATAAATTACTTTGTACTATGAATTTAAAATTATATTGTAACAAGTTTCATAATCTTTTGCTGATTGTAAATTATTTTTGTAAAATTATTTTCCCTGAGGAGCTTTTCTCCCCTGGTCTCTGCTGAAAATGAGCCAAAAGCTCAGTCAGACTAACCCGGTTAACAAATGTAAAATAAATAAATAATTACTTGTTATCTGCATTTTTTTACTGATACACAGAAGAATAATGTACATGTCCTGGCACTGTTTGGTGGGGGGACAGATAAAAATCAGTGATATTTTTAAGACACAGACAAGCATAAGCCATAACAATACCAGTTTTGCATACCCGCCTCTGTTTTTCTCATAATTTTGCTCTGTCCATCGTAAAATAAAGTTTGATTTCCTATAAATCATTCAGGATGACAGGCAATCAATAAATCCAGAGAGAGTTTTATACTTTTTATTGTCCAAAAAATGCATGTTGATGCAAAAGGTTTTAAGACTTTTTAAGTTTATTAGAATAATATTTAAGACATATTTCTGATTTTGAGCCTTTATTCTATTATTTATGGCACTGGCTGAATTCTTCAGCAAAGATGATGAGAGTTATAGTATCTGGTGTTCAGCCAGTATTTCTAAAACTTCCAGACAGAGAAAACCATCCCTTAAAATTGGAAACATCAGCTCTTCTTAAAATCCCAAGTTTGCACTGAGATCAGTCACTCTGGGCTGTTAATCTTTCTAGTGGTTACGCTGCTCATGTTCATCATTTGCTTTATCTTATTAGGGTCATATCACAGCCCTGTTCAGGTTAAAGAGCATAATCAGGAAATGAATACATTTTTTCCTCTTCATTTTTCCCCAGCCAGTAACAGCTTTTGTGGGACCCGCACATAGTCAAGGATGATTAAGCCCACCCCCGTAGCCATGGTTATTGCAGGTACCTAAAGATGGCTATTTTGTTAGTTTTAATGGAAAGAATGTCGACCAGCAGAGTTTAAACTGGGGCACTATGTCAGTGGTAAAATATTTAATGGAATTGTGAAGCCTGTTACTTGATAAAACACTGTTACTGTAACCAGAAATATCTTTGAATGTTAAAGGAAATATAAGTAATAGTTATTACCCAGCTGGTTTATTAAGTATACAAGACTGCTGCATTATCTTTTGTTGGTTTGACAGATGTCACAAAATATCAAGATAAGATAACTTGCTATGGTTGGGGGCCCCCCCAGGAACAGGGGACCCACAGCGACTGCAGGGTTCGCTGGTGCTTAAAGCCGGCTATGCTTATAGATGCCCACCATCAGAGCACAGCTCCTGGAATAGAAAATCTCTTTGAAATGTATACCATGTTTAGACAAAAACTTGAATCAATTTTTTGTACTTTCTACTTCCATTTTCTCCTTTGCAAAGCTCCCATGTACTAAGCACAGCACATCATAATGTTGGCCATTGATAATGACCTATGAGCATACTGTGGTACATGAGAGAGTCTGTGCTTTATTTCAGTGGAAAATTGTAAATAATGTCATAGAGTGTAAGGGATATATGGTTGCATCATTTGGCATTTTCTTACTCTAACAGCCAATGAAGCCTAAGAATCTTGATAACTCTAAATTTCGTATGCTGGAAATGCACATTCATTCCACTTAACCGATCATTAATTTAACATAACAAGCAAATCTGAGTTCATTAGTTCATATAATTAGGGTGGCTTCACTATCTTTCCCCTGTTCAAATATAATAAAAACAAATTCAACTTTGCCTGAAATTGGATATGGTATTGAAAGTGAAAAATGTTTTTCCTTTCTATATAACACAATATTAAGCTTTGCTCACCATTTTGTTATACATTTCTCTTTCCAAAATGATTACTGTTCTGATTTTCATAGAATGTCCAGATTTTTGCCTCAAATTTTTTGTCCATTTTTCATAAAATTGTGGCTTTCTAGCAAATTAATGGCAAATCATTACAGACTGAAGTTAGGCAATAATGACAGGCATTTGAGTTTCATACTTCATGCACTTCAGAAAAGTCATGCTAAAATAAAATGATCAACTTTCTAAGTTTGTAAGGACAGTATTTAAAAATCGTCTCTATTTTTGGGTCTTTGTCCCACTTTTATTAATGACTTTGTCCAGATTTTGTGCTGCAAAAAGTTGAGAGGTATGCTTCTATATCCCAAATTTATGCAATTGTGATTCATGTCAATTCACAGTCATATCTCTACCCTGAAATCAGTAGTAATGGGCAAAACACCTAAACATTTAGAGAATATATGTAAAGTCAATTTAGCAGTTGATTATTTTCATATATTCTGGAACACTAGCTCAATCAATTGTATTTGGACATTTGTAATAAAAGGCTTACAGAGACAGCAAATAATAAATAATGTCTTATTCTATAAGTTGATTCAACTGTCTTCTAGCTATAGCAAATATAGTAATAATATTTCGGACATGGCAATATATTCTAATATGCTTCTACACTTTTATAGTAAAGCATTAGTTAAGAAAGAAATGTTTTCATTAGCTCTATGGAAGTTTTACATCAAATTTGGAATGAAAACATAAATTTTACCCATAATGTTATGAACATTGTAAGCAAATGTACACAGTTATGGAGTAATCTTGCTAAGCTCTTGTTATGGTTTAGAAGTTCTGAACCAATAAATATTTTATGTTTATATATAACAATGAGGTGACTAGTGATGTTTTATAAATGATCTCTACTTGCTAATCATTTAAGCTTGCACTATGTTTTCAGTTTCAAATGTAAACTGTGAGTTAAATGATATATTTATTTATGTATTTTTATTTATTTATTTCTATCTGTTTAATAGGGTAGTGCATTGATTTCAATGGGTCATTTTCAGTCACAGTCTGGGAGAGAAGAATCACATAAGAAATTGAATAAAAAATAGTTAGTGATAAAATGGGTATACTAAAAATGGTTTACTATCAAAATCGCAAAAGCCAGAAGAAAATCCAGTCATTCGCACGAATCACAAGTCTGAAATACAGCAGAGGAAGACAGTCGCTATGTCGAATTTAATGCCGAATTCAAAGAGTAGGCATTATTCGAGATATGCCTTCTCCAGCACCTTTCAGCACAGCAACGGAAGTTAAACTTCTCAGTAGTACATACATACTGCACAACACAGAAATGCCTGTTTTTGTAGGGGGACAAGCCCCCCTGAACCCCCCACATCCCCTGCAAATGATATATTCCAACTACGAGATTGCACTACAGTGGGGAAAAAGGGTAAATTTCCTGATCTGCACTGTACTGCAATCTCTATTCCTAAGGGCGAATGCACAGTGCAGTCACTGAACTGGGAACTCGAATGCAAGTAGGTTGGCAACACGGAAGTCATCCAACTGTTGTTCGACATTCACAGAATCTAATCACGGCATATTGATAGTAAACCACTAAAAACCTACACACACACACACACACACATATATATATATATATATATATATATATATATATATATATATATGTATGGATTCCATACACTAGATTGAAGGTTCAGTACTTCGTAATAGTGTATGGAATGCACACTGCAGTGAAAGTGCACTTAATCGAAAGCGCACTTACGCGAAATTCAGTCCAACGAACGGGCGTTGTACTGAACTTCTGTGCAGTACTCATGGACCTTAGGGTTAGGGCACGGGTCATGGTAAGGGGATAGCCTATAGGGCTATCCCCTTACCATGACCCATGCCCTAACCCTAAGTTCTGTGATGACTGCAGCGCAGTGAAGGACATAGCAATGTCCTCCACTATGGTGCGATAGTCACGAACCATAGGGTTAGGGTAAGGGGATAGCTTTACTAACTATCCCCTTACCCTAACCTGTGCCTAACCCTAAGGTCCATGAGTATCACACCACAGTGGAGGACATAGCTTGTTTTTTTTATGTCCTCCACTGTGCTGAGGTACTTTCAGTGAAGTGCACTTTCGCGGAAATTCACTTTTGTTAAAGTGAGCTTTCGCGTAAGTGAGGCTTCCTATTACAAGTTCAAAGTTGTGAACTTCCGTTCTTGTACTAGGAATCCATATATATATATATATATATATATATATATATATATATATATATATATATATATATAAATAAATATACAGATGCAAAAATATGCTACAACATTTAGTTCAAGAAACAGTTTACAGTGTCAAAACAGTGATGCAAAATGGAATTATGCTTAGCAGAGTTTTGTTATAAGAATTGGGGGGGAGGGGTGTTCAGAAAAGCAAAATACATTGCATGAAAATCCCTTCTCCACCCCATGACCCAAGTGAACTCCTCTCCATACAGCTGCTTCACTCTAAATGTACTGAGTACATAGTATGTCTAACAATTGCTGCTGCAGAAGTTAACATAATCTCAATACCAAATGAACTTCTACAGCTGAATTTAACCTCCAGTTGCAAAGGTGCAAAAGAAGCAATACCTTCAGTTAAAATCTATTATACTGAGTATTGAGTACATAGTATGTCTCAAAATTGCTGTTGCAGAAGTTAGCATAATGTCATGACCAAAGTGCATTCTACAGCTGAATTTCACTGTGGTGACCCCTAACGGGAAAAGCCAAAAGGAGGAGAAGAAGAAGAATTTTACCTCCATTTGCAGAAGTGCAAAAGAAGCAATACTTTCAGTTAAAAGCTATATAAGGCAGTTTCCAAGAATCAAACTAAACTTAATTGTTTTCCTTCAGTTCTGCATCAGTATGTTCTGGACTGTAGTGCTGAATCTGCTGTACGGACCCCCCACCCCCACCCACAGGCCTTACACTGCTGAAGCATACCCCTCAAATGTACACATTTTCACAGAATGTCTGCCTCATTTTTTTAGTCTTTCATAAAATTGTGGTTTTCTGGCAAATTAGTGATAAATCATCAAATAATGAAGTTAGAAAATAATGACAGACATTTGAATTTCAGACTTCACACCCTTCCAGAAATTCATGCTTATCTAAAACTTGTTATTTTATAAACTTTCTAAGTCTGTAAGAATAATATTAAAAACTGTCCCTATTTTTGGGACTTTGTCTCACTTTTACTTATGGATTTGTCCAGGTTTCTTGCTCTAAGAAATTAGGAGTTATGTGCTGAAGGTGAAGCTAAATTAACACTTAAGCATATTTTACTCTAGCAATGTTAAATTCTCTGACAAGGCAATAAAAGCCTATAACAATAAATTTAAACTCTGTGACTCATGTCAAGTACTTAGAGTTCTAAGACCTTATTTTAGTATCCATAAACATTCTACCTCACTGATTGTTTTTGGTGGTAAACCATCTGTGTGTGGGGGAAGTAACTGCATTCAAATTAAATAACTGATTGGCCCTCCCCCTCATCTTAGTTGTTTGTTACTGTTGCGTCATTTTACTGCAATACTGCCTGTCACATTTAATTTAGGTGTATGTTAACAGCAATCCAGCAGTCTGTCTTACTGTCTTTAAAATTATCAGGAATTGTCTTACCTCCTGTCTTGCTACAGTTTTACAGATTGTTTTCTTGTTACTTCCTACACCTTGGGCGGACCAACTCCTCTCAGCCATCACTATGCTTGGGCTTCACTCCACTTCCCTATCCTACCACCCACTTACTACCCACCCCCACTACATCTTCACTTATACCTCACATATGCCACCTCCTTCTATCCTGTACCTAACTGCATTATCCAGTCACAAACTGTTCTTGTTATACCATCTCTACCCACTTCTGTTCTAAATTCCTTCTCAAATCTCACTCTGCTTCCTCCCCATTAAAACCTACCTGTGTTGCACTCTATTATCATTGCTCATTACCACACCTCACCACACTGCAAGATTTTTACAACACTAATCATTCTGTTTCCCTCCTGTGTCACCTTATTCACCCTCACTTTCTCATTCCTAACATCCCCACCAGCAGTAATAATAAATAAGCACACCTCAACCATTACTTCATCCTCATCTATCAACCATCTACCAGCTAGCCACTCAAATATCTCTTCAAACTTATTTCCCATAACTCCAGTCCATTCCACTGTTGTAACCCCAAAATACTAAAACATTTCAGTCCCAATGTGAAGGTAATGCTTCTTCCCATCTATGCTAAAAATGCCATAATAAAAAAAACATGTTTCTCCACCACATATCAGTATGTGGTGACATCCAGCACAGCCCAGGTCCCAGTCAAACCCCAAACCAAAGAATACATCCAAAAAAGCTTAAAAATAGTCACTCGAAGCATTAGAAACATTTGCAACAAAGTCACAGATTTTCATGCCTGGATGACACAACACAACCCAGACATACTAGCATCAACAGAGACATGGGTAAAGCCTGAAATAAAAGACGATGAAATACTACTCCCTGGTTATAATATTATTTGGCTTGATAGAAAACATAAAAAGCAGGTGGAACAGCTATAATCTTTCCATATATGCTTACACTAACTCCCTTTGCAGGCAAAATCCCAAATTTTGGAAAAAGCAGAAATTCTAACCTCATTCATAAAACGTAATAAGACAAAGAGCATATGCATTGCTGTGCTATGTACCCATCTAGAACAGAACATTCCAATACATACTATCCTAGATAGGAGATACAATTACAAATGAAATTATCCTCCTGGGTGATGTAAACATTGACTTTCAGTCTTCATCTGAAAATTCAGAAATCAACAGCATGAACCTCTTTGAATTCACTGAACTTATTAATATACCAACAAGATATGGCAAAAATAACTTCCAGCAATCTATCATGGACTGGATTCTGGTTACCAACCCATCTAATTTTACCTCCTCAAGTACCTTTCCTGATACACTAAGTGACCACCTGCCAGTTTATACCCACAGGAGTATTACACAACTAACAAAGGAACATAAGCTCAAAACTACCCGTAATCTCTTCAATTTCTCCAAGAAGTCTTTCACTGAAATTCTGAAAGCAGTTAACTGGTCCATCCTAAAAAGACCCCCCCCCCCTTAAATGATCCAGTTGAATACTTCAATGCAGCATTTCTAAATAGTCTTAACACTTTAGCCCCCCAGCATACAAAAAAAAAGAATTAAAAACAGCCATGCACCATGGCTCACCAACGAATGCAAACCCTTCATGAAACACAAAGACAATGTATACATTAACTGGCAAAAGAGGAAAAATTGCAAAAATTGGCAACTATTCAGACAGCAATGAAACAAAGTCAAGAAACAAGTTAAATTAATGGAGATAAAAAGTCTTGCTATACTCAGCTACAAGATAGTCATAAAAATAACTACAAATTCTGGTCCTCCATATCCTCTTTCATCAACTTGGGTACAAAAAAAGATTACAGCCTATACCCAGACATTCCCCCTCTTCAAACAGCTACCTGTTTCAATATATAACTCATATAATGACTAACCAAATTAACCTCAAGCTCACCTAACACACCCTCTTCCACACTGCTAACTTTCCATAACTTAGACCATAGCACATTTCCTTCACAAAACTCACCTAACTGCAACCTCTCTAATATACATACAAACAACTCCACCCACTTTAACTTTCAACCAGTTTCTATAACTCTCAAAAAAGCTTTTATTCAAACTAAAATCTTGTTCCTCCTCAGCCGACAACTTTCCCCCAAGAGTTCCTCACTCTAGCTGCAGCTTCAATAGCATCCTGAATCAGCATTCTTATTAGTAGACTGATAACAGAATCCTGTGACCCTAACTTGTGGAAAATGGAACATATTATCCCCTTACATAAAGGAAGTAATTCCACTGACATTAAAATTTTCTGTCACATAGCCATCCTCTCTCCTCTCTCTAAATCCTTGAAAGATGTATACATTGACAATTTCTCCACTATCTCTTACAAAATATGCTAATCAGCAATATGCATCATGGATTTCCACCTGACCACAGCACCTCCACTGAATTACTATCATTTACTGACACTGTTAATAAAGCTAATAAACTTTTACCTGCAGTGTTTCTAGATCTTTTAAAAACCGAAGATGTTAGTTGGTCTGAAGGTGGTAGTAGTTGCCATGGGAACCACTGTCCATGATTCTGCAGTTTGCAACCTTCTACAGTGCAAAAGAATCCATCAGCAGCTGACGTACCATGATTTCCACATTTGCAACCACTTCTTTCTCCAAACATTCGCAATGCAGAAATCATCACCACTCTCCTCAAACTAAGCCCCCGTAATGCCATATCCATTGGAGTGTCCAGTGTGTTATTACTATTTTAACATTTATTGTTTCGCCCTGTTAAACAAATACAATAAACAAAGAATTAGTCTGTTATTACCAAGTGTTCAGAGGCATCAGATTGGCATTAGTACACATCATCCTCAGAGATAATCAAAGGGGGCTTGTGGAGTGCCTTTCCCAGTGGAAAAAAATGTTTTTTGTAGATTTAACCATCCTTACTTTGAGAATCTTTCAGCATCCATCAGGATACATATTAGGAATTTTTCAGGTGGTGGCCCTACAAATCCTGGACCAGTTCCTTGACATGATGCTGATAAATGTAGAGGAGATTATTTGTTTTTTATGGACAGCAGAGGAGAGAACCACCATTATGCAGGCATTCTACAGCATAGCCCATTTCCCTAAGGACATGAGGGACAATGACTGGGCCCATATTGCTATGAAGGCAACAACTACACCACAGACCATCTGGTATATCAACCAGGAAAGTTTCCTTTCCATCAAATGTTAGATGGCATGCAGTGCAGAATTATATTACATATGTATGATGTGATGAGCCCTCTTCACCCCGGGGAAGTAACTAAGAAGTCTCATTCTTCGCCACTGTCTCTGTTAAGGAAGTGTCACTAAAAACAGGGATAACAATACACAATTTCCTCTAAGACCACAGTGGGAACAGATTCATAACCTGGGACTGGACTAAATGCTTCACTCCAGGTCCCCAAATGTCTTCACACTAACCACTGCAGAGTTCTGTGTCCCAGTTCTAGGTATCTGAAGCAATCACTCTTAAATGTCTGATATTCACTCATATACACACTCTTGGGAAAGACTGACACAGATTTACCTGCTCTGTTTCTTTGCCCAAATTACAAGGTAATGGCTGCCAACAGTCAAATACCACAATGCCCTTCAAAAGGGGTGTTCAGTTATATTGTGTATAACAGATATTGAAACAAATGGTGGCATGTAGCCCAAGCAGTAAAGCTATTCAGAATGGCCCTGGTTTTATCACAATAAGCATAAACACTCTCAAGTTACTAAAAATATTCACTAAATAACCAGCCATAATGAGATGTAGTAAAACATTTAATAATAAATAAAAGGATTTAAAACATATAAATACTGAATAACTGATTCCAATAAACAGAGTTTCACACACAGGAAATATGAAAATAATACTGTAGGATAGATCTCACATTGATTTTAGAAAACCTCTAATAAACTAACTGTAGTTCTCTGAATATCTGTAGATTAGCTATCCCTATCTAATCTAAATAAATCAGCAAGGCAAGATTATACTTTTATTTCTGCAAGGCAAGATGAGGAATTATATCCACACTCCAGGCTGTTGTCTGTTCTCAGTGACTGGAACTACTCCTCCGGAAACAACTGGACTACTAATACTGAAAAGCTTTGGAAAACAACTGAACAACTGACTCTGAACCTGCTTTTATAGCAGATATTTTTTTTAAAGTAACAGGAAGCTGCTATGAGAATTCTACTCTCTCATATCAGACTTTGAAAAGTAAACAAACAACTGCAGTAAAGATTCTATTTTCCCAGCCCTGGTACCCAATGACAGCAAATCTAAGTCAGATGACTGTGGCATAACATACATTCAGAATTCTCTTTAAAAACATATACAGTTGGTCAGCCAGAAGAACACTATTTGACATTCAAACATCTTGTATAAATCAGAAGGATAATCAAATAGCATAAACTTATTTACAGAATTATGGCTAGTCATGCTGGCATATGGAACAAAGGGTAATTTACAAAACTTCAGCCAGTCATGCTAGCACATATAACAATATCCAATCTCCTCACATTTCTCCCCGCTTTGAGGACTCAAGCTAAATTTTCAAGTGACCCTGGAAAATTGTCACTTTAGAAGAATGGGTTTGACTGAAAATGCATAAAACCATACCCCTTCTTGACAGTCTATCTGCATTAGCATTATTGACCCCACTACGGTATTGCACCATCATGTCATATGTTTGTAACCTTATGCTCCACCACAGTAACTTGGCATTTTGCTTACCGACTCTGTTTAGCCATGTTAAAAGTTTATGGTCTATAACCGCAATGAATTTTCTTCCATATAGGTAAGGCTGAAGCTTTTGCAATGCCAATACTATGACTAGGCATTCTGTCTCCACAGCTGCATAACATTCCTCCCTTGTTTGTAGTATATGTCTGAAATATACACGGGATGCTCTTTTTTTCTGAGGAATCTTGGCTGAGTACCGCCCCAACCCCATAATTTGAAGCATCCACCTACATGACAAATTCCTTGCTGTAATCTGGACTGGCTAACACAGGAGGCCCTTCTTAAAGCTTTTGGAATGCTTGCTCACAATCTGAAATCCACACTTCCTTATCAGGCTTGTTTTCCCTGTTAGGTCAGCAATGGGTGCAGCTATTGTACAATAGTTGGGCACAAATTTTCTAAAGTACCCTGATCTCCCTAGGAATACTCTCAGCTGTGTTTTTGGTAACAGACACAGGCCACACCTAAATAACCTCCACTTTTGCAGGTTCTGGCCTAATCTTACCACTCCCTACTCTGTGTCCCAGGTAGGAGACCTCTGCCATACTCACCTGCCAGTTACTAGGCTTAATGGTCAACTCTGTCCTTTTTAATCTACCTAAGTCTTCCCTGACATTTTGAAGGTGCTCCTGCCAGGAATGACTGTAAATGGCAATATCATCCAAATAAGCAAGAGCATAGTCTCCTACTCCTACTAAAATATGATCTACTAATCTCTGGAAGGTTGCTGGGGTATTTTGCATACCAAAGGGAATCCTTGTAAACTCAGATGTTACAAAAGCTGACCACTCTCTAGCAATGGGAGTCAAGGACACCTGCCAGTATCCCTTGGTCAGATCAATAGTGGTCAGTCAACTCAGCCCTACCCAACTGTTCTAAAGCTTCATTTGCTCCAGGCATGAGGTACACATCTGACTCTGTATAACTGTTTAACATTCTGTAGTCTGCGCAGAATCTTACACTACAATATTTCTTTGGTACCAACACTACTGGGGAAGCCCAAGGACTACTGGACTCCTGGATTACTCACAGCTCCAAAATTTCCTTTATCTCCTCCTTCAAAGTCTGTCTAACTCTCTCAGGCACACTATAAAGAGCTTGCCTAATAGACCTTTGAGGTGCTGTATTCACATGGTGCTGCACTAGGTGAGTGCACCCATGTTTTCTAGTGAACATGTCCCAAAACTCTTGTAACACTGTTCATATTTCTTTAAGCTGAATAGGGGATATCCGCTGAGATATTGCTACCTCTCCCACAGAAGTGTCAGTCCGAGCCTCACTGAGAAGATCAGCCACTAGATCCCCCTCAGAGTCCTCCTTCCATCTACCACAAATATGGTCTCATCATATTAACATGGTACAACTTATGTTCCTGCTTCCTGACTACTAAGTCTGCCATGTAGTTAACATGAGTCATTTTCCTTACCACTTTGAAGGATTCCACCCAAGCTGCCTGCAGTTTATTGTATCTGACAGGAATGAGCACTATAACTTGCTGCTGAACAGTATACTGTCGTGCTCAAACCTTCCTGTCATACCAAACCTTCCTCTGCTGTTGGGTTACTGACAGGTTCTCCTGGGCCAAACCCATGAAATCCCTAAGCCTTGTCCTGAAGTTTAAGACATATACCACATTCTCCTTGTGGGATTCGCAGTCACCCTCCCACACATCACAAATCAAATCTAAAGGCCCTCTCACCCTATGCCCATACAGCAACTCAAAGAGTGAAAAGCTTGTAGATTCCTGAGGTACCCCTCTGTATGCACATAGTAAATGGGGCAAATATTTGTCCCGCTCCCTTTTAAACTTATCCACAAATGCCCACAGCATAGATTTTAATGTAGAGTTTAACCTCTCCATAAGATCATTAGTCTGGGGATGGTAGGTGTGTTTTTTAGATGCTTCACCCCACAACACTTCCACAGAGAAGCCAGCAGGTCTGACATAAAGGTAGCACCACAGTCAGTCAGTCAGTATCTCTCTCGGAAAATCTACCCAGCTGAATATTTCTAACAAAGCATTTGTCACTTTCTCGGTCTCAATGGAGGACAGAGCCAACGCCTCAGGGTATTCAGTAGCATACTCTACTACTACCAGAATATACTTCTTCCCTTTAGAGCTTGAAGTACTCAGAGGCCCCACGATATCCATAGTTACCCACTGAAACAGCTCTTCAATCACAGGCAAAGGCATCAACAAAGCCTTGGCCTTATCTCCTGCCTTGCCTACCTTTTGTTACTGCTCATAGGTCCTGCAGTACCCTGTTACATCTTTTGCAATCCTAGGCCAATAAAGGTTATGCATAATTCATCTCTTAGTATGCTTTATGCCCACATGACCTGCAAAAGGACTGTCATGGGCCATGGCAAGAAGTGCCAAATGGTAGGCTCTGGGCACTACCCACTGCTGTATTACCTCACCCTCTAGCTCTCTCTCAGGGGTCTGCTCTCTGTACAGTAACCCTTTCACTCCCTGTACAGTAACCATTTGTTCCAGTATACATACTCCCTCTTTCCTTGAGCATCAGTTGCCTCCTTACCTACCTCTCTCAAGCCTTGTAAAGAAGGATCCAAAAGTTGAGCCTGTCTCAACTCTGTCTTTGTAACCTCTCCCAGCTCCCGTCCCACAGCGAGCCTAGTACCTTCTGACAGTGGTGCCTCACTGTCAGCCTGGATACTACAAGCCACCTTTAACCTTGCAGTCATCATGTCCACAGGAACACCAGTACCTACCAGCAGCTGTGGTTCACCTTCAGGCTCACTGTTACAAGGCAGAGCCCTTCATGAAGTAACCACATCACCAGCCCCAGCTTCAGGCACAGGATCTGTCTGGGCCTGCCCCCAGGCTACTAGACCTACATGGCTGTTTCCAAGCTTGACTGTGTATAACTGCATGAACACAAGGTATTATATTATCAAACTCATTCCCTGTTAAGATATCTGCCGGGATGTCCTCAAACACACCTACCTGCTTATTCCCCTTTCCACCCTCTCATTCAAGATGAACCCTGGCCAAAGGTATTTTAAATGAGGTCCCACCCAAAGCTCTGACTGGTGTGGACTGCCCAAGCAAGCACTGCTCCTCTTTAACCACTGCAGGACTCACAATAGTTATATCAGAAGCTGTGTCTCCTTTTTGCGCTGTCTCTGCCTCTCATTTTCTTCAGCTTTTATCTCCAAATGCTTGGTCTTCAGCTCTGTTTCATGCTGACACAGCTTCTCTTTCTCCCTCTCCTCAGCCTCCAAACATCACAGTTCATACAGATGCTGCTTCTTCTTGGCCTCCAGTCTCTTTCTTTGGTGTGGGTTCAAATCCAACCACTGCTACCAATATGTAATGAACCCTCTTCACCCCAGGGCAGTAACTAAGGAGTCTCAAACCTCACCACTGTCTCTGATAAGGGAATGCCACTAAAAACAGGGATAGAAATACACAGTTTCCCCCTAAGAGTATACCAGGAACAGATTCCAAACCTGGGACTGAACTATGTACTTCACTCCAGGTCCCCGAATGAGTCTGCACACTAATCACTGCAGAGTTCTGTGTCCCAGTTCTAAGTATCTGCCACACACACTCTTAAATGTCTGATATTCACATGTACATACACTCTTGGGAAAGACAGACAGATTTACCTGCTGTGTTTCTTTGCCCAAATCACAAGGTAATTGTTGCCAGGAGTCAAATACCACAATGCCCTTCGAAAGGGGTGTTCAATTATATTGGGTAAAATAGATATTGAAACAAATAGTAACATGTATCCCAAGCAGTAAGGCTTTTTGGAGTGGCCCTGGTGTTATCACAATAAGCATAAACACTCTCAAGTTATTACAAATACTCACTAAACAACCAGCCACAATGAGAGATAGTAAAACAAAACATTTAATAATAAACAAAAGGATTTAAAATGTGTAAATACTTAATAACTGATTCTATTAAACAACAAAGTTTCACATACAGGAAATATGAAAATAATACTGTAGAATAGATCTCATGAAGATTTTAGAAAACATGTAACTAACTAGCTACAATTCCCTGACTAACTGCAGATTAGCTGTCTCTATCTAATCTAAATAACTCACAAAGGCAAGATTATGCTCTTATTTCTGCCCACACTCTAGGCTTTTGTCTATCTTCAGTAACTGGAACAACTACTCTGGAAATAACTGGACTACTACTGCTGAACAGCTCTAGAAAACAACTGAGCAACTGACTCAGAACCTGCTTTTATAGCAGATTTTTTAAAAGTAGCGGGAAGCTGCTATGAGAATTCTCTCTCATACCAGACTTTGAAAAGTAAGCAAACAGCTTCAGTGAAAATTCTATTCTCCCAGCCCTGGCACACAATGACATCACATCTAGGTCAGCTGACTTTGGCATAACATTCATTCAAAATTCTCTTTAAAAAAACATGTACATTTGGTCAGCCAGAAGAAAACTGTTTGAAATTCAAACATCTTGCATAAATCAGAGTGATAATCAAAATACATTATTATACAAAATTATATGCTCGCATATATAACACAAGGTAATTTACAATTATTTACAAAACTTCATGCAGTCATGCTAGCACAGATAACAATATCTGATATCCTCACATATGCCATCCACACAGTTGTCATGATTCCCACATCTGGCATGCAAGTGACATATAGAGAAGCATCTTAACCAAGGACTTTTAAAAGGGTCACCTAGCATGCACTGTCAAATACAGAAGACAGGAAGGTCCTTTCCCCTTGAGCAAAGCAGACCATTTATGTTTTTTGTTATTGTGGGTTGCAGGCTATGCTGGATATACATTGGGTCCAAGGCTTGTGATCATACCTGCAGCCCTCAGACCATGATGCCAGTACATCATACTGTCGTATACATGGAACAATGTGTTTATAGTACTGAACGCCTACTTCTGCTACTTGGGCACATGTGATGGCATACTGTAGTATGCCCTGTGTAGCTGCATCAGGGTATTTGTGGTCTATGATATGCTGCATAATACAGTGCTAAGGAAAAGGTTAAAGCAAAGAAGCATGTGATACTGGCTAAAATACTTGTCACAGTTTCAGAGCAGTAGATGCATGAGGAGTAGTTAGAGAAATCAGGTGCAGTGGGCCCTCATGCAAGGCGGAGGGGGGGGTGCAATACATTATGGCACTGGCAAAGAGATTGCTTTTGATCCACAACTTTGGGCCATGAAAACACACTCACAGAACAAAAGTGAACCATGTATTTACCCACTCAAGGCTATACATTACAGTGCAATGATTGGCCCATGCTATGAAAAAGACATTACCATACACACAGGCACAGTCACTATTTGTACAGGTTGGGGGAAATGGTATCAGGGGACAGCAGTGCGACCATAGGTTGAAGAATCTAGGGTAATGCCTGCAATAAGTGAACATAGTTAGGGAGTTGTGAGGTGTCAAGGATCACTTCTTCCATTGACTGGTTGGAATTTCCAGATATAGAATGCTGGCGATGACTACCCATGTGAAGTGTCAAGTCTTGAAGCCACTGCTCCAGGAGATGGTCTAGTATGTCAGTTGCATGTATGGCAAAGTTACGGTGGCCCCAACTCAGGTGCACCAACAGAAAGATGATGTCCACAATATCATGTCTGGGCATGGGTAATAGTTACATATAATAAAGCTACAGGGAAGTGTTAACTACAAGACCCTGTGTTACTTACTCAGTGGGAAGTGCCCATAGTGAAGCTACACAAGCATTGGGCACATTCATAATAGCATTGAATGCCAAGGTTGGGAGTCACAGTGGGGCTTTTTAAGAGTCATGTCTAGGTGATTACCTACAACCAGAGGTGGAGGCAGCCTTGGAAAGAGTGAACAGGTTAGGCTACTCATAATGGTTTTTGTTATTGTGTGCTGGAGGTGATGCTGGTTATGCCTTGAAGCATGGACCCATACCTGCAGCCCTCAGACCATGATGCTGATACATCATACTGTCATAAATATGGAACAATGGTTGTGGCATCAGTGTTAACTTGCTATGTACTCCTGCTGTATGCAACTGTCCAACAGCATGGCCATGATAGCTGGGTACCTGTGTTTCAAGGTTGCTCTAATGGATGCCAAGTGGCCTGCTTCAATCCTAATACATGTGCTGCTCCAGGTACCTATATTCAGTGGCAGTATGCTTTCAATTTTGAAAGTCACACAGTCCATACAATGGATGAAGGTCTTCATGCAGTGCACTGATCAGCTCTGACCACATTTGATTAGTGGATTTCTGTGTCTGGATCACAGACCTATATGTTGTGATTAATGCCAAAGGTAACACTCAGGTCAGGAAATGTTCTGTAGTCATGGTCCCGATGGACACCTGCATGCTTTAACTCAATGGTGTGTGTGCATGACTTGTAGTCAGTGCAGCCATCTGGTGCTGCTTATCAGGGCTGAGACTGGCAGCTGCCTCAAGCAGGATGAACTACTTTATAAACAGGTTCATCCTGGATCTCCATAATCACCTCAACTGTGGTAGAAGGTCATATTTTTTCCACTGTTAGTGTCACTGAAAGCACTAATGAATCATCAGACTGTGCCAGGTGCATAACGCTATCCTTATCAGCCTCTACAGACCCACCGGGTTCATGCAGGAGTCAGCTTGCTGTGACAGATCTTATCCCATTGGAACTTGTTGATAAATACAGATAACATACAAGTGTGAAAGCAGGTACATGTGTGACTCCCATGACTATGCAGTACATACGCTACATAACAAGAAGATATGTAGCCTATGGGCACATACACACTGCATGGTGCAGGCTGTCTCTACTGCAGCTCTGATGTCCATGGGTGAAAAAAATGGAGAAAGTCATATATATGCTACCCAGGCAGAGGTATCAGTCAATGTCCTACAGGAATGGCACGTGCCATTAACCATCTGAAGAATACCCTACTGACACTTGTGCAGTTATCTCCAAGTCAGCTCCCACATTCAACACACTGCCAGGTTTGCGGGTTCCCTCACTGTCACCACTGAGGAATATTAGTAATCCTTCAGTGTCTATTAGCTGCCTCAGTCTTGGGAGTTTTGCTCTGGTGGGCAACCTGTCCCTGGCTATCCTCTGACCCTTTGTCTTAGGATCATAGTTAGTTCAGGACACCATTAATAATCATAGCCCAAATTCTCAGTTGCCCAAAGCACTGTTTGGTTAAGTGATTTATTCAATGTCACACAGTAGGCAAATGATGGCTGAGAGAATCAAACCTTGTACCACAGGAAATATCTTGTTAACAAATAATAGCCTTAACCTTAATCTGTCTTGGCATGCAGGGTTCATATCGGTGATACTGTGGTGCATCTGTTTAATGGTCCCATTATGACCAATAACTGCACTGATGTCCTGAACCAGTACCTGCCACATCTGGTCCGGAAAAAAGTTGGTTGTTTACCCTTGTCGAGAATATCTCTGCAAAGAGTACATAGTTCATAGGTGGTTCATAGGTGATTACTAGGCAAATGGCACAAGAGCCTTTATAAGCCTAGCCAATAATACCCAAGATATGACAATATTATATCTTAACTCCTCAGATATGGCATGGGGTAGCATCAGGGTAGTGGGTCACTGGGTGTTAGAGCCCTGAGTCATTTTACAGATTGCCTCTGTCCATAAGGAACACGGGGAGTACCCCAGGAGGGAATTTACCATTCACCATCCATTTATCCAAATTATTTTAAAGAGAGTGAAGGACAGGCTTTGTTTTACAAAGATGGGAAGTTTATTCCATAGATAAGACAGCTTTTGAGATATGATTCTGTCTCTTCAGCAGGTTCTGTTAGAGTTACAAATAAGGTTCAGATTCATGGAGCAAATAACCCTCATATACTTTACCTTGCAAATATGTAACATCTTCATCAGGGCTGGATCAGAGAATGCCTTGTAGGTCAGGAATAAAGGGGTAGGGCCTTTAGTCGGCCTGCATAAGACATGTCTTATATTTTGTATTTTTTTTAAGTGGGAAACCTGTGGGGCCACTCCAATTGGTGTAAGTACCTGGTTAGGTGCATGCAGAAGGGAGCATAGTCCTCAATTATGGGCCTTATGAAGGCCAAGTACAATGGCACTATGACTTCCTTTGATCTTGATGCCATGCTTTAATTATAAATTGAGCTACACAGAAGGATTTCCTCACTACAGTACCTACCTGGTGGTCAAAGTAGGTTATTATCTATCTGAGTTCCTAGGTCCCTCACCACTGGGTCTACATTTAAGGGTCTGTGATTATTATTATAATTTGTAGGGATATCTGATTTACTGAAGGGTATGATTTCACATTGTTTAGCATTTAGTCTCAGGCCATGATTTTCGCACCAGTCATTTGTCATGTTTATGCCTGTTTGTAGGATGTCAACATCATTCAGAGATTCAATGATTGTTCTCAGCTTACAGTCATCAACAAACTTGATAAGCCAGAGGCCTCCAATATTGGCCTTCACTTCAGAGAAGTATATACCAAACAACAGGAGTACCAACACTAAGCCCTGTAGGACACTGTAATGATGTGAGTTATTGCCAGGTATGCCAGGAGAAGTAAGGCAGTGGATGTATGACATATGCCAGCACACCTAGCTGGAGTTTTGTAAGGAATTGTATGTCATTTCTATATCAAACGGATTTGTACAGATGCATGTGTTGAGAAATATATTTGTGGATCTGCTTTTGTTTGACATACCAAGAGTGTGCCCTGCTGGAAAGAAGAAGAAATGTGCATGTATTGTTGCAACTGTTGAAATATATATGTTGTAACAGGGGATGTTGGAAGAGAAGAGATTACTGTCAATCCACCTGACTTGAAAAACAGTAAGAAATTAAATTATTGGGCCTAGGCCATAACAATGTTCCCTCACAGTTTTGAATGAAGCCAGAGATGCAATGTCTGTAAGAAGTATGGTTTATTAGCTCCTCTAGGAAGAATGGAAGTGTTTTATGGTTTATTCCAGGAGCTGCAGCAGATTTTGGCAAGGCTCTGTATGTGTATTATTGACATATAGGTGTTAAATCCGGGCAGTTTCTAGCAACAGGTGGTTGCATAGGAATCAGAAGTCAGATGGCAAGATGTATGTGATGTCATTCTGCAATTCATCACTAAAGTGATGTTTAATACTAGGTGAGACTAAAGTCTCAGAGCACTCTGTTTTTATTACCTGACAAAGCAGGATCTCTTACCTACTTCATCTTGCCTTGCTCTAGTAAGTAACCAGAGAATAATGATTCTTTAGATCAGTCAGGAAAATATAATGAGATTAGTTAAGTATTGTTTTTCTGCAATTGTGTGAACCTGTCCACCTGTGTTATTTTTAATATTTCCTGTGATGAAACTCTGGTGTTTTATTATTAATAGATATTTAGTATTTTCATGTTCTTTTATTACTTATTATTAAATATATTTAAACTTTTCATTGTGGCTGGTCCTTTAGAGAAGATTTTACATTTTGAGAGGATTTGTATCTATTTTTGACACTGTGGCCTCTCCTGGAAGCCTTGTTGCAATGGTCAAACTACCATTTGTATTACTATTAATTTCACTCAGTATAACTGGGTACACTTACAACAGCCTTAGAGTAGATGGCTTTGGGGTGTCTGGTGGCAGGTAACTACATTATAGTCTGGGAAGAAAAGGGCATATCTATTAAATGTGTCCCAGCCTTTCCCAGGTGTGTGTGTGTGTGTGTGTGTGTGTGTGTGTGTGTGTGTGTGTGTGTGTGTGTGTGTGTGTGTGTGTGTGTGTGTGTGTGTGTGTGTGAGTGTGTGCGTGTGTGTGTCTGTGAAAATCAAGTCTCAAAGAGTGTGTGTGTGTGTGTGTGTGTGTGTGTGTGTGTGTGTGTGTGTGTGTGTGTGTGTGTGCAGCTACTTGGAGCAGAGACATGAAGCACTGGTTTCACAGAGATGGTGCAGGAGGACTTGGCTTGGACACTAAGCTGAACACATAACTTTATAGTTGTGCCAGTGGAGAGACTTATTTTGGACCTGTGGACAGACAGAGAGAAATCCAGACCCTGGACTGAGTGTGTTCTCTGTGTGCTCCTAAGGGAAATTGTGTTTGATTTAAAGAGTTGCATCTGGAAATACTAAGTGTATCCATATGTATTTGAAGTGAATGTCCCTTTCCAGTGTCATTGGTGAGTATTCAGACTCCTTGATTACTGGCCCAGAATGGGGATGTCACAGACTCCACTAGTAACAGGTTTCTTATTGAAGTGGATTCATCTGTCTCAGCAACATGTGTCCAGTCAGTGAGCTAGTTGGCTATCCATCTGAAAAATGTAGGGGTTTATGTCTAACTCAGTGAGATTGTTTTTCATCACTGAGTGGGAGATTGTGTAGAAAGCTTTGGTCAGGTCTAAATAAGTGGTTTATACCATTTTACCCTCATCCATGGCCATGGTGATTTTCTCAAAGAAGGCCACCAGACTGAGCAGGCAGGAACTCCCTTTGACAAAGCCAAATTGGGTCTGTTCCAGTGTTTGCAGAGTTCCTATGTCATTACTGATCAGGTCTATGATAATTCTCTCCATGGCCTTTCAGTTAAGACTGGTGAAGCTTATGTGTCTGTAGGTCCCTGGGTCAGTTCATAGCCCCTCCTCCCTTGTGCAGAGAAATGACTGTTACAGTCTTCCATTCCTCTGGGACAAAACCCTTCTGAAGGCTGTGGTTAAAGAAGTTTCTAGTGACCCTGATAGATTCTGTCTTAAGCTATTTAAGAAGCATCCTGGAATGCTGTCAGGACCCATAGAGGCTGGGTTTTTGCTTTACTCAGTACAGTAATGACCTGTTCCTTGTGATAACTGGTGGGGGATGAGTCTGGTTATTTTTTTGGGTGTGGTAAGAGGTGATGGGGTGAGAAGCTTGAACTGAACTTGTTGGCCAGCAGGTTTGCTATAGTTTCAAGCTAGGTGTTGGTGTTGCCATTCATGATTAACCTGGCATCCCTGAGGTTACAAAAATAATTAAAAAAGCCTTATGGTTATCTTTCATCTGGGAGACTTTCTTTGCTTCCTTGCTTGCTTTGGCAGATTTGATCAGTTCTCTAATTTGTTTGTTTAGACTGCTGAATTTGTTTTTGCTCTGTTTTGTCCGTTCCTTCTTGGCTTTAGAGAGGATTTTTTTTTCTTTTGTTAAATAGCCTATTTATGCAAGGGGTCTACCAGGGTGGTTTATTTTTGGCAGTAATGATAGGTTTAACTCATACAGGAACTGCCTCCTCTATGCAGCTATAAATGTGGTTTTACAGTGTTTTTTGTGTACAGCTCAGAGTAGGCCTCAGTGTCATCCAGATGCAGAGGGGTTTGGAAGTTTAATAAGCTGTCACTTAGTAAGAATTAACTGACCTTAGCAAAGTTCTTCAGAGGTTTGGAGCTTGATGGGGGTTCCAGGTTAGTTTTAATAGTAAAGAAGATCATTTTGTGGTCAGATCTTACTAGGGAGGAGTTAATGCACAGGAGGGGGCAGCATCCACCATGTTGATGAGAACTAGGTTAAAGATAATTGGGGAGCTAACTAGTTGCTCCAGGGTTTTTGCAGTGACAAAGTCTAAAAACCTCCAAACAAGCGAATTATGGGTCATATAAGTCTCCCAGTTTATGAAGGGGTAGCTGAAATCACTCATCAGTATGGTGTTAGGCTGAATGTTAAGAAATTCTTATAGGATTAGACACGAGGTGTGATTTTCTAAACTCATGTTAGGAATATGTAGCCTGCAGAAATATGATAGGGGATCACACCTATGGTTAGTTGGGCATGGAGCAGCTCAAGCATGTCATGTTGTTAGACCAGTCCAGCACACTGAGACACCTACTCCTTTTGTTTTATCCTGAGTTGAGAGGGATTGAAAGGTATGAAAGGCATTTTAGCCTTTGATAGTCGGGGTGCTTTCCATGTATCGAAACCATGCCTTCTGTGACTGTACATATGTCGGCATTTTTCAGGGTGAGGAATGCTTCCAAGGAGTGCAGCTTTTTTATTTAAACTCCTAGTGTTGTGAAGCAGAACCTTTAGGTAGTCATGAGTGATTTTTATTATGTTGGTGGGTTTAATAACCTGGCACAGCCTAAAATAAAGCACTATGGGATAGATAAATTTTTGCCAGTATCTGTAATCCAAGTGGCGACAAATGCAAACCATTTCTGGTAAAGCATCATGATTTTAAAATTATGTCTCCCCAGACTAACAGATATTGGATCCTCTTGTTGTGACACCAGAAACTAAGCCAATTGTTGAAGTCAGTTATTTTTTGCTGGTATTATAGCATCATCATTTGTGAATGTAGGATGCAACTCAAGGCTAGATTATTACCCACATGGGACACATATTCAAAGACCTACATCATATTTCTCTTCATGTAGTCCAATGAGGTATGTCTTAAGGTGTTTATGACTACATGGACTTTGACCCTGTCATAATGGTACTTGTGGGTTAAAAGCCTAAGTGCATGGATGATCTGATGGATCCTGGCCCTAGACACACAGCTGAGCTCACTGTGATTTTCAGATTGTTTAGCCTGATAAAGGGGACATTAGTAAGTCTTACAATGGAATTGCCAATAAGTAGAATGTTTGGTTCTGTGGTATGTTGGTTTATGGGCTTAGAAGCAGGGCTGCTATGATTTTCAGAGTTTTGTTGTATGAGGTTCTGTCTTTAATGAGTGTATACAGGGCCACTCAGAGATGCTTTTAGGAGGTCTTGGAGGTGTGGGTAGATTACAAGGGAGTACCTCTACATATGTGGGTCTATGTGTTTGTTTAATAGTGTTAGTAGTGAGTGTTTTGGGTGTAATGCTGACAACCTGGTTTGGATTTCATTTGTGTATGTAAGAGCATTGCCTCCAATGACATTATGTATCTACATCTCTCGCACATTTTATTTGTTTGTTCTAAAACTAAATGGTTGCCAGTGAACTTGAGGCAGTTACTTACACTGCCTCAGAATGCCAATATCCACCATGCCAGAAACAGGGATGACAGGGAAGAGCCTATACATTATACCAGATCCTTAGTAGATGGGAAGGAGTAGGGGAGATTCACTTAAAGATCCAAGTGAGAGTGTTTAGTAGTATATTGTTAGATGACCTGTAGTGGTGCTGCCCTCTGTGCTAATTGGTAGCTCTTCAAGCAGCTATGAACAGTGGGAGACAATAGAGAACATTTTGCACAGAGGATTATAAACTGGAGAGGTTTCTTATATACTGCACAAGGCATGGGTAAACATGTTTGCACATTGTGAGACTTTTATACCAACAGGA
This sequence comes from Protopterus annectens, assembly GCF_019279795.1. NCBI lineage: Eukaryota > Metazoa > Chordata > Ceratodontiformes > Protopteridae > Protopterus > Protopterus annectens. The sequence continues at coordinate 318,504,400 of NC_056749.1, read as the reverse complement.
TGAAAGACTTTTAGGCAGTTAAGCCCACAGGCCAGTCAGAAAAACACACAATAAGCCTTCCACCAGCACTTCCCAAATTGGATGGGTTGAGTTAGCCCTGTGCTGCCACCAGAGTGCAGTAAACCCTCTTAATGTAAAACAAACTGGTTTTCAGCTCAAGTGCAGCAACAAATGCTTTACAACAAAAGATAGAACTCCTACAGTGTCAGGCTCCTTGGAAATAAGTTCACAAACCCTGAGAAATATTCCCAAATACAGAAATACCAGCCAGATGAAATACTTTTACAAAGTTAAGCAGTCAGGTCAATCAGATAAACACACACTAAGACTTCCATCAGCAGTTCCTAATGTGGATGAGTTGAATCATCCCTCTGCTGCCACCAGAGTGCAGAAAAAGACATCTTAATGTAAATGAAATGGCTTTGAGCTGGAGTACATAAAAATGCCTTACAACAAAAGAAAGCATTCCTGCAGTATCAGGAATGCTTGGAAATCATTTTAAAAGCCCTGAGAAATGTTTCCAAATACAGAAATACTATCAGGCTGAAAGAAATTTACACAGCTAAGTCCTCTGACCAATCAGATAAAAACACAATAAGCCTTTCAAACTGGAGTTCCCAACTTGGATGGGTTGAATCAGCCCTCTTCTCCCACCAGAGAGCAGAAAAACCCTATTAATTGAAAATGTTATTTCTACTCAACACCTGTGCTGTTGGCTGGCTGTGATCTACCTGCTAACAACTGGACATACAAGCTGATTTAAGTAGAATTTTCTCTGCACTTGCATTGTTTAAGATAGTACTGCATTTTATTTATTTGTTTCATTGAATATTAATTGAATATTGTGAGCTCTCTCTCTCTGCAGTTAGCCTGCTAGAAGTGCGAAAAGTGATAGCTATCTGGGTTTATTGTAGATTTTCTCTTCTTTTGATTGTTCTGTGTTTAACTCTTAGCTCAGGGGGTTCTCTTTGCCTTATAACCAGTTTTAGTCATATCTCTGTGTATTTATTTCTGCTCAACATCTGAGCTGTTGGCTGGCTGTGACCTACCTGATATCATCTAGGCATACAAGCTGATTTAAGTACAGTTTTCTTTGCATTTGGATTGTTTAAGATAATATTGCAATTTATGTATTTGTTTCATTGAATATTAACTGAATATTGTGGGCTCTGTCTCTCTTAAGTTAGTTCCGCACCCTCACCCCTGTTCTTGCTGTGGTGTTAATTTTGGTGGCTTTGAAATTGCCCACCCCTGCTGTAAATTTGTTTTTGGACACTCCTACTAGGCCCATCTCATTTGCTCACTCAACTGAGTACAGTGAGATCATATTTTGATTTCAGACACTCCTACCAGTCCCATCTCTTCTACTGTGTACAGAGAGAGCACTTGTGAAGGACAACCCCAATAGTCTGTTAATCTGCTCTGTTCCCTCCCTCTGCACTAGAAAAAAAATATTTATACTTTACTCAGCTGCTCTTACTTAACTGTCTTCTGCCTTATTACCTTAGTTTGCTGTTCTGGTGCTCTTAAGTGTTCAAGTGCTCTTATTCTGCACTTACTACTGCTTGCTAGTAACCTGATTAACATTTAAGCATCTTAGTTTTGGTTGTAGCACTTGTGCTTCAGGCCATTTATTTTACATTTAGTATACCCAAAGAAGGGAAGTCCAGCCACAAAATGAATAAAAACAGCTTTACTCCAACGAAGCAAACCACATTAACGTTTCTTAACAAACTCCACAAATACTTTTTCGTTTAATGTACTTCATCAGATGCAGACTGAAAAAAATAAAAATACACAGTTTTTATATTCTCAACAGTTAAAACAATTAATCAGTTATCCAATGACTTTTATGGAAACTTTAACCCTTTGACAATAACCATATAGTGAGCATGTGAATTCAATAACTTAAATACCAATAAGACTTAAAAAAGATCCAAAAAACAGGAACTTAGGTATATCCTTTAAGTCAAAACAAACTTTAAAATAGTTAAGCATTAAAAAACGACTTTAAAATTTAAAAAAATAGCTATAACAAATATAAAATATTCCAGCTTGAATGTATAGTAAAAAAAGTGTACTTTAGCTTCATCTAGTGACCTTTGAACAGAATGCAGTCCAACATAGGTAAAAACTAATTCTAAAACATATATAACATTAAGTCTTATAAAATCATTCCTTTTTGAAAAAAAATATTTCAAATACATGGTGTGTGTACATAAAAATTGTGTTTAAAAACTTTTAGTGTGTAAAATCTAGATGATAAAAAGACTAAAAACTCACAATATTATAAGTATTATTAAATTATTTGTATAAGGAGTGTGGGTAACAATCTAAAGCTTGGCAGCTCTTAATTTGAGCAAGAAAGCTATAGATATGTTCTTATGATGTTGTTTTAACTGTTGAGAATATAAAAACTGTGTATTTTTATTTTTTTCAGTCTGCATCTGATAGGTTCATAGGTTCATAGGTAGGTACTAGGTTATCGGCCCAAGGGCCTGAGTAAGCCTAGCCAGAGAGGTTCCCTGGCTTACGCCACCCAAGAAAGTTAATTTCCTGTGCCCCTGTTGAGCAGAGCCAAAGAAGTAATCCACGGGGTGTATTTCCTATTTCCCATCCACTCATCAAAATTTGTCTTGAAGAGTGCTAATGAGAAACGTTGCTTGACATAGATGGGTAGCTTGTTCCAGAGTATATGAAGTCTTTGGGACAGGAATCTATCTGTCCAGCATGTCCTGTTTATTGTGGTGACAAGGTTTAGGTCCCTAGAGCATGTAGCTCGGAGGGATTGGGATTTCCTAAGGTGTAGCATGTCCAACAGCTATGGGTTTAACATAGCTTTATATGTTAGGCAGAGATCTCCTCAGAGTAGGCAATATGCTACAGAGTAAAGCTGGAGTTTTTTGAGATGATCAGTGTAGGGCATATGTTTGAGGCCAGTAATCCTCTTTGTGAGGTACTTCTGTGGTCTTTCCAGCTGCTGCAGATATCTTGTGAAGTACATTCCAAAAGGGGCGTTGTACTCTATAATGGGTCTAATGAGTGCCGAGTAGAGGGGAACAATGACCTCTTTTTTCCTGGATGAGAACCCTTTTGTGATGAGGTGTGCCACATTGAAAGGTTTCCTGACTACTGTGGCGATGTGATTATCAAAGGGGAGACTACTGTCCACCTGGGTCCTAAGGGCTCTTATCACACATTCAGCATAGATTAGACTGCCGTTTATGTGGTAGTTCATGATTACAGAGTTTTTACCAAAGGGGATGACAATGCACTTTTTGGCATTGAGCTTGAGGCCATGCTTCTGACACCAGGCATCTGTCTCAGTGAAACCCTTCTGTAGGATGTCCACATCATTTTGGGACTCTACTATGGCTCCTAGTTTGCAGTCATCTGCGAACTTCATTAGCCAGAGGCCTTCTGTGTTAGCCTGTACTTCAGAGAAGTAGATACCAAGCAGGAGATGTCCCAGGACTGAACACTGTGGTACTCCACTTGTCACTGGTTTGAAGTCAAATTTGGAGTGTGCAACTTTTACAGTGTGGGTTCTGTCAGTGAGCCAGTTGTCAACCCATCATGTGACATAGGGATTTATACCTAGTTTAGTGAGTTTAGCTATAATTCCAGAATGGGGGATGGTGTTGAATGCCTTGGAGAGAGGTCAAGATAGGCTGTGTGAACCACCTTACCCTCATCTTTGGCTTTGGTGACTGCCTCAAAAAAGTCAATCAGGCTCAGAAGGCATGATCTTCCTTTCACAAACCCGAACTGGGTGGGGTCCAGAGTTTGGAGGTTACCAATGTCTTTGTTTATGAGTTCCATGATGATATGTTCCATGGCCTTGCAGACCAGGCTCGTCAGGTTAATAGGGCAATAGTTCCCAGGATCAGTGGTGGCTCCCCCTTTGTGGAGTGGGATAACTGTTGCTGTGCACCATTCAGTAGGCACAAAGCCTGGCGTGAGACTATGATTGAACATGGTGCTTAGGTGGGGAGCCAGTTTGTTCTGAAGTTCATGTAAAATGCAGCCCAGTCCCATGGATGCTGTATTTTTGGTTTTAGAGAGTGCAGTTTTTACCTGCATATATGTGATTACAGGGACTCTGCATTCTTCCTGTATAGATATGGGCCCTTTATGGGGTGAGAGGGGAGTAAAGTTAGCACTGAGCCTATCTGCCAGGATCTTGGCAATATCAGTTGGTTCTGTAATTTTCATGCTGTTGTGCTTTAACTCAGAGCAGATCTGGGTTTTGCCATTGAGATTCCTGACATAGCTATAGAATGCTTTTTGGTTGCTCTTACAATCAGTGGCAATTTTGTTTTCATAGCTAGATTTGGAGGATCTTATAAGGGATCTCAGCTTCTTACTGAGACTGACCAGGCAGCTCCTCCACTCATGGGATTTTACTTTCTTTTGCAACAGTTTTTTCCTTCTTTTGTAGAGTTTGTTTATGGCAGGGGACCACCAGATTGGCTTCCTTTTTTTGGAGGATAGCGTCTTGGTTCTGCTTGGGATAGCATGATCCATGCACTCGTGTAAGTGCTTATAGAGTGCATTTGTGTAGGATTCAGTTGTCATAACTGTATTGTCCATCTGCATGGGTGCCATGAAGTTCATCACTTCTGTCTTAAGAAGCACGACTGGCTTTGGAGAAATATTTTACCATGGTTTCCTTAATGGAGGGTGGGGGCAGGATGCTGATATCTAGGTTGATTAGCTTATGGTCGGATCTGACCACCTAGGAGTTGATTTCAGGTGTGGAACACCAGTCACTCATGTTGGTAATGACTAAGTCTAGGATATTGTTGCCCCTGGTGGGGGTGTAGATAAGTTGATCTATGGCATTAGAATTTATGAATTCCAGAAAGCGTTGAGTGAAGGAGTTGGTGCATGAGTAGTTTTCCCAGTTAATGGTGGGGTAGTTGAAATCGCCCATTATTAGGGTGTTTGGTTGAACCCTAATATCTTCCAGTGTATCAAGAAAAGAGGAGTGGGAATCCTGGGGCATGGTGGGGGATCTGTATCAAGCTACAATCTGGATTGCTGTTTTGCCCAGAGTTAGTTGCACTTGGATAACCTTGGATGCATTATGCTGCACAACTTGCCCGAAGGTGTGGATATCCTTAATGAATGTGGACACACCTCCACCTTTGGTGTTCTGGTCCAGGTTAGATGGCCGAAAAGTGTGGTATGAGTTATAGCTTGATAATGCAGGGGTGCTCTCTACAGCCTTGAACCAGGTCTCAGTCACTGCACAGATATCGATATGCTCAATTTTAAGGAGTGCCTCGAGTGAGTGCATTTTGAGATTTAGACTTCTAGCATTGACTAGCATTACCCTCAGCTAGTAATGCAGTTGATTGTAGGTATGTAGCAGAAGCCAAACAACTCAGAAATTTAGCAGTACTGATGAAGTACTTTAAACAAAAACGTATCTGTGGAGTTTGTTAAGAAACGTTAATGTGGTTTGGTTCATTGGAATAAAGCTGTTTTTATTTGTTTTGCAGCTAGAATTCCCTTCTTTGGGTACCTTGGAATTTTTACTGCTGATTTCTTGATACCTTGATAACAAATCACATAACACATAGCAGTCAACATACCAGTATCTCAGAAACACAGCCCACAAGGCATAACAATAAACCAAACATACTAGTCATTGGTGATTCAATAATGAAACACACTGATGTCCCCCCTCACCAGGCTCAACAAGGAGAAGGTAATGGTCAGCTGTTTGTCAGACACTAGAATCTGCCATATCATGCACACACCTAAGTCTCTCCACAACAGGTATAACTCTGTCATTGTCCACGGTGGTGTGAATGACCTGAGATGTACATCCCTGGACTATATGAAGAGAGACATGATTGATCTCTCAGAGTATGTGCTGCAGGCAGGTACAACCCTAGCCCTAAGCAGCATCCTATCTTCACCAAGTATGATACCACAATACCAGAAAAAAATGTTTGGCTTCAACAATTGGCTTAGTTTCTGGTGTCTTTCTAAGGGGATCCAGTATCTGTCTGCCTGGGATGACATAGGTGACAAGCCTCGATGCTTTGTCAGAGATGGCCTGCACCTGTTACCCCTGGGGTTCTGAATCTTGGCCAAAGCTCTTGCCTCCCCCATTGTGCCTTTTTTAGGCTAAGTACCAAAAATAAATCTTCCAACATAAAAGATCTGTCAAAAAGCAAACTGAAGGTCATGTAGCTCAATGCTAGAAGCCTTAATCTAAAAATGCAATCACTGGAGGCTCTTCTCTCGCTGGAAGATCCCGATGTTTGTGCAGTAACAGAAACTTGGCTGCAGAGATCGCCCCTGCTATACCAGGCTATATCTCATTCCACACTTTCTGACCCCAAAATGAGGTTGGAAAGACTAAGGGTGGTGGAGTCTCTATCTTCATTAAGAACAGGCATACCCCCAGACTGGTTTACCACCATGATGCACTGGAATTACTCCAGGTGCAACTGACAGTTGGCAAGACACCCATTCAAGTTATTGCCAGCTATAGACCCCTATCCATGTCTCAGGACATGCACAGCTCCTACCTGGACTTACTTGACTCCATCAAGGTACCCCCTAACACCCTGATCCTTGGTGACAATTACCCCACCATAGACTGGGTGAACTATTCCTGGACTAATGCACTCACCCAATGATTCCTTGACTTCATCTTTTCTAATGCACTAGATCAGCTGGTCTCATCCTGCAGAAGGAGAGATAACATACTGGACTTGGTTCTCATCAACATGGGTGACTGTTGCACCACTCCCATAGTATGTTCTTCCCTCGTGAGATCAGACCATTGGTCTGTCTCATTTGAAGTTTCTATCCCACCTAACCCCTCCCCAGATGTAACCAGGCTAAAAATCTTCTCAAAAGTGACTACAACCTCCTAAGGGAGGGTATCAGCAGCTTCACACCACCGGCCCCTTCAGATGATGCAGACAACTATGCTGAACAGTACACCAGTGCAGAATACAAGCACCTGTGCAACTGCATGGACTCAGCCATACCCAACAGAACTAAAATCTGCTCCTCAAGGAAACACAAACCTGTCTGGTGGACATCCTCTATCAACAGGCTTTACAGCAAAAAGAAGAACCTGTTGTCCAAGGGTAAAAAGGAAAAAATTCCAAATCAGAAAAACTCCCTCCTCTGCCTTAACAAGCAAATCAGATCTCTAGTAAAAACCTCCAAAGTCAATTATGAGTTGAAACTAGCCTCCAAAATAAAGGTAAACCACAAGTCCTTCTTCAGTTATGTTAGGAACCTCTATGGCAAAGCCTAAGTTTGTTCCGAGCTAGTACTTAATGGTACCACTTACACTGATCCTACTGACTTAGCCAACCTGCTAGCTGATAGGTTCATAGATTCATAGGTTCATAGGTTGGTACTAGGCTATTGGCCCTAGGGCCTATACAAGCCTAGCCATAACAATTCCCTGGCTATATCTTCCCACACTATTTACTTCTTTGGACCCCTGTCTAGCAGGGCTACTGACGTGATCCCCAGGGTGAATTTCCTTTCTCCCATCCAATCATCAAGGTTCCTTTTGAAGATGGCCAAAGAGGTGCTCTTCTTGACATGTATGGGCAGTCTATTTGAGTCTGGGGAGTCTCTGGGTCAGGAACCTATCCCTCCAGCATGTTTTGTTTATTGTGATGACAAGGTTTAGATCCCTGGAGCGTGTGGCTCTGAGGGATTGGGATTTCTTCAGTTCAGTGCAAACTTCACTCCTTATTGCCCCCTCAAAGGCCCAGTCATCATCCCTGATACTTGTCCCACACCTCTCATCTCTAGTAGATCAAGTGTTACAGGCCAGATCTAAGGTAAAGAACACAGCTTCCACGGGAATTGATAGCATCCCAGGTTGTATTCTGCACCATCTCCAGCAAGAACAGGATTCGCCATTGAGAACCCTATTCAACCAAAGCCTAATTACTGGCTTCATTCCTGCACAGTGGAGAACTGCCATTGTCATCCCCTTGCATGAAGGTGGTGCCATTACTGACCAGGGAAACTATTACCCCATCAGCTTGATAAGTCTGATCTGTAAAGTCATGGAGCATATTTATATGGATCTCATAAACAAGGACATAGGCAATCTCCAAGCACTCGACCCCACCCAATTCAGATTCATCAGGGGCAGACCTTGCCTACTGAATCTAGTTGACTTCCTTGAGACTGCCACCAAGGCCCTGGATGAGGGAAAGTCAGAACATACAGCTTACCTTGACCTGGCCTAGGCTTTTGACACAATCCCCCACTCACGTGTCATCAAAAAGCTAACACAACTTGGTGTTAATCCCTGTTTAGTCAGATGGGTAGCCAACTGGTTCACAGATAGGACCCACAGGGTCAAAGTAGGTGCTGCCACCTCTGACAGCAGACCTGTCAATAGTGATGTTCCTCCAGGCATTTGTTCTGGAACCCCTACTGTTTGGCATATACTTCTCAGTGGTTCAGGCAAAGACAAAGGGTCTGTGACTGACTACGTTTGTGGATGACTGTATGTTGGGTACTGTCATTGACTCCCCAGTTGATGTTAACACACTGCAAGAGGGTCTCACAGCTACAAATAACTGGTGCCAAAGTCATGGCCTTAAGTTAAATGCAAAAAAATGTATTATCATACCATCTGGCAAAAACATGGCCCCTACTGATTACCACATCAATGTCAACCCCCTAAGCACAAAAGCTGTGGTGAGAGACCTGGGAACTCAGGTTGACAACAGTCTCATATTCGACCATCATGTGGCAGTGGTAGTCAGAAAAGCCTTTTACTTGTTTCAGCTCATAAGTAAAGAGATTGCATCCAGAAAAAAAGAGGTTATTACCTCTCTTTACTCCTCCCTTATTAGACCTATAATTAAGTATAACCCCTGTTTGGTATGTACCTCTCCAAACACCTGCACCAACTGTAAAGATCACAGAAATACCTCACAAAGAGAATCCATGGCCTCCAACACCTATCATATGCAGAAAGGCTTAAATTACTATCACTCTACTCGGTATCATGCAGACTTGCTCAGAGGTGATCTGTGTCTTGCTATAAGGCAATATCGGACCCTGTCCTACTAGAGATGCTCCATATCTGTAAGTCTAACTCACAAGCATTACCAGCTCGATAGGCCTAATCTAATATGCGACATCAACAAAACCTGCTGGAGAGACAGGTTTGTCTCCCAGAGGCTGCCCTGAATCTGGAATAGACTTGACACAGTAGGAGTTTTATTTGTTGAGTTTCCTGTGTTTCTGGCAGCCATCTTCTGCTGATAGAGAACACAGAGCTAATCAGAGGAGTGGCTCACTGCTGTTTTTCTGCTGTGATAAACATTTCTGTAGCGTTTTCTGCCTAAAATAGTGTAGCTAGCAACTGTAATAGTTTCCCACTCCCCCTCCCTATTGGTGTTTTGTTCTTATGGTTGGTGGCTTTGCAGTTGTCTGCCCCTACTGTAAATTTGATCTAGGACACTCCTCCCAGTCTAATGTCATTAGCTCATTCTACCTAATACAGAAAGAACATTTGAGAAGGCCAAACCACTTAGGTTCTTAACCTTGAATTATCCTCTGTTCCTCCTTTCTCCCTTTCCACTTTACTAAAAAAATGACTGACTGTGCTTCTCAGCTGATAAGGAAATTTTAACTGTTCAGAGTTGAATAAAACAATAATTTAATTCAGTTCAGACTACAGTTTGAATAAATTGCATTTATTTAAACTGTATTTGCTTTAATATTGCTGCACACACAAGTGTGCTACTTGCACTGCACTTGAATTGTTTTTAGCACTGTTTTAGCTGCTTTTCTGTAAAAAAAAAATCTAAGCTTGTTTCCTGCCTTTCCTGTAACTAGTCTAGTCCAGATACAGATTTGCTGTATCCAGGACTGTTTATAAGCTACCAAGCCCCCCAAGACTTTCTGTGTTAGAGGGAAGCCTTCTAGCTTATCAGTGGAAGTGGTAAGTAGTAGGTAGCCTATCTACCACAAGAGGAGTGGTTTCTGGCCCAGGAATTGTAGTTTATTGCCTATTTATGCAGTTTTTCTATCTCTTTCAACTTCCTGGTTTAAAAGCCTGTGTTTGCACTTGTTTCCCGCCTTTCCTGAAACTAGTTTAGTCCAGATACAGATGTGCTGTATCCAGGACTGTTTTTAAGCTACTGAGCCCCCCAAGCATTTCTGTGTTGGAGGGAAGCCTTCTAGCTTATCAGTGGGAATGGTAAGCACTAGGTAGCCTATCTACTACAAGAGGAGTGGTTTCTGGCTCAGAGATTTTAGTTTATAAGCCGTTTGGGCAGTTTTTTCTGTCTCTTTCAATGTTCTGGTTTAAAAGCCTACATTTGTGCTGGTTTCCCACCTTTCCTGTAACTAGTCTAGTCCAGGTAGATATTTGCTGTATCCAGGGCTATGTGTAAGCTTCTGAGTGGTGCCAAAGTCTGCTCTTCAATTTCTCCCTTAGATCTGCTAGTTTTCTCCTCTCCTGCACCCTTTTACTAGCTTATTAGTCTAGCACTTTGCCAGACTTCTTGTAGCAATTATTGTAGCACACAAAAGTGCTACCAGCACTAAATGCTCTACAAGGAAACAGCTCCAGTACTTATTATTAATGCCCACCCCTGCTGGCATGTCTAAAGCTCAGTTCCCTGTGCTTTCTCCTATTAACCTGGTGAACTTGGGCATCCTGAGGTAATGTAGCAAATGCCTCATGTACACTGACAACCCTCTCCTCTTACCTCCCAACACTCAGACTTGTGAGAGATGCACTTATATATCCAAATTAGAAGCCAGGCACTCTCCAGTCAAGACCGGAATAGCTGGTCAAGAGGAGAAGGTCAACACTTACACTACACCACATGGAACACATAGCCCTCCAGAACAGACACCAGCACTGCCTTCACATAAAAACACAAACCACACACCCACCTTCAAGGAGGCTCTCAATAAAAATCTAGCCAAACAGCACAAACCTCCAAGGCAGAAATGCAATCGACCACCACAACACAATACTAATCACGAGATGCATAACTCTCTTAAACAGTGTGCAACTCAACCAAAGCCCCTAAGGCAAAACAGCATGCCCAACACACTTGTCATAGGTGACTCAATAGTGAGACATACTGATGTGCCACTCACTAGGTTGAATAATGAGAAAGTAACAGTCAACTGTCTGTCAGGTGCCAGGATCCGTTACACAATGCATGTACTCAGGTCCCTCAACATCAGGTACAAATATGACAATATCATTGTATATGTGGGTGTGAATGACCTGAGATGTACCTCCCTGTACTACATGAAAAGAGACATGGAGGAGCTCTTGGATTATGTAGCCCAGGCAGGTATGACCCTAGCCCTGAGCAGCATCCTACCATCACCCAGAATGATACCACAGTACAAGCAGAAAATGATTGATTTCAACAATTGGCTAAGTTTCTGGTGTCATTCTAAGGGGATTCAGTATCTGTCTCCCTGGGATGACATAACTGACAGACCTCGATGCTGCCAGAGATGGCCTGCATCTGTCACCCCTGGGCTTCTGGATACTGGCAAAGGCTCTTGCCACCCCTATAGTGCCTTTTTAGGCAGTGTTCCAAAGACCAAATTACCACTGTAACAGCTACAAATGCAATCTGAGGGTCATGCTGCTGAACGCTAGAAGACTAAATCTCAAAATGCACTCGCTCAAATAACTCCTTAAAATGGAGAACATCGACATTTGTACTGTAACAGAAACCTGGCTCAAAGCAGCAGAAAAAAAACCCTGCACTACCAGGCTATAACTCATTCCACACCATTTGGCCCCAGAACTTGGACCGAAGCTCCAAAGGCGGTGGTGTTTCCATATTCATAAAGGATGCGCACACCTCCAGACTGGTAGCCCAACATAACACATCAGAGATACTTCAGGAACAGCTAACATTAGGGAGGACAGTGATTCAGGTTGTAGCCTGCTATAGCTCCCCAAACATGTCCCAAGACTTGCACTCCATGTTCCTAAGCTCCCTGCAGAATATTAGGGTCCAACCTAACATTCTCATACTGGGTGACTTCAACTACCCCTCGCCATACCCAATAGAACCAAGACACTTTCCTGCAAAAAAAGGAAGCCAATCTGGCAGTCCCCTGCCATAAATAAACTGTACAACAGAAGGAGGAAACTGATGCGGAATAAGGTGAAGTCCCAAGACTGGAAAAACTCCCTTATCAGCCTCAACAAAAAGTTGAGATCCCTCATCAAATCCTCTAAAGCTAGCTATAAAAACAGAATTGCAGCAGATAGTAAAGACAACCACAAGGCCTTATATAGCTATGTAAAGAATCTCCACAGCAATACCCAGATTTGCTCTGAGCTACTGCACAGTGGTACCTCCTATACTGAGCCAACAGATATTGCCTATATACTGGCTGACAGATTCAGTGCCAACTTTACCCCTCTCCTCCCACCCAAAGGACCAATCACAATACCAGTAGATTGCCAGGCACTCAGTATTACTGTTGCACAGGTTAAAACAGTACTGTCCAAAGCCAAGAATACAGCTTCTATGGGACCTAACAATATCCCTGGCTGTGTTCTACATGAACTACAGAGTGAACTGACACCTCACCTGTGTGCCCTGTTAAATCACAGCCTCACCTCAGGCTTTGTCCCTAATGAATGGCACATTGCTAAAGTCATCCCTCTCCACAAAGAAGGAGCGACTACAGACACTGGGAGCTATTGCCCCATTAGCCTGATGAGTCTGATATGCAAAGGTATGGAACGCATTATCATGGACCTAATAAACAAGGATATAGGGAATCTCCAAACTCTCGATCCTACACAGTTTGGTTTTGTAAAGGGTAGATCATGCCTGCTCAACCTGGTCGATTTCTTTGAGTCAGTCACCAGAGCTGTGGATGAAGGCAACTTGGTTCATACAGCCTACCTTGATCTGGCCAAGGCCTTTAATACCATTCCCCACTCAGGAATCATAGAAAAACTCACTAAGCTAGGCATCAACCCATATATCACTAGGAGGGTTGCAAACTGGTTCAGAGATAGAACCTAGAGTGTGAAAGTAGCTGACTCCAAGTCAGACTGCTGACCAATCACGAGTGGAGTCCCACAGGGTTTGCTCCTGGGTCCTCTCCTGTTTGGTATCTACTTATCTGAAGTCCAGGCCAACATGAAGGGACTCTGGCTGACAACGTTCACAGATGATTGCAAATTGGGAGCTATTATTAACTCCCCAAGTGATGTTGACATCCTACAGAAAGGCCTCGCTGAGACCAACAACTGATGTCAGAACAATGGCCTTAAACTCAATGCCAAAAAATGTGTCATCATCCCCTTTGGGAAAAACCCAGTTCCCATAAATTACCACATTGATGGTAGTCCACTGAAAACAGAAGGCATTATAACAGATCTGGGAACACAGGTTGACAGCAAACTGTCTTTTGACCACCACATTGCCACTGTGGTCAGAAAGTCCTTCAGTGTGGCACATCTCATTACTAAGGGTTTTGCATCCAGGAAGAAAAAAGTCATTGTCTCCCTCTACTCTTCCCTCATTAGACCAGTCATAGAGTACAATGCCCCATTTGGCATGTACCTCACTAGACTCCTGCAACAACTGGAGAGACTGCAAAAGTACCTCACAAATAAGATCCTAGGCCTTAAATACTTGTCATATATGGACAGACTCAAAAAACTCCAAGTATTCTCTCTCTCATGTCACCTACTTAGAGGTGATCTCTGCTTGACTTACAAAGCCATGTCTGACTCAGCTCTGTTAGAAATGCTACATCTGAAGAAATCCCAATTCCTCCACACCACATGCTCCAGAGACCTCAACCTCATTACCACAATCAACAGAACATGCTGGAGGGACAGATTCATAAGCCAGAGACTGCCCATGCTATGAAATAGACTTTTCATACATGTCAAACAGAGGACCTCACTGGCCCTCTTCAAGAGAATCTTGATATATGGATAGGAAATTGAAAATTCACCCCAGGGATCTCTCCAGTGGCTCTACTCAACAGAGGCACTGGGAACAGTGGTTGGGTGGCACGATGCCAAGGTAATCCTCTGGGCTAGGCTTGTAAAGGATCCAGGGCCATTAGCCTTGTACACACCTATGAACCTATACATGTCAAACAGTGTACCTCACTGACCCTCTTCAAGTGAAACCTTGATGAGTGGATGGGAAACCATAAATGTGTTTCAGGGGTTACACCTTTGTCCCTTACTGAAAGGGGCAACAGGTGCTGATTGAGGTTTCTTTTTTGGGGATAAACTCTTGGCTAGGCTTGTAAGTGCCCCAGGGCCATTAGCCTAGTAACCTCCTATGATCCTATGCACCTGTTTTGAGCTCAAGTGCAGTAACAAATAATTTACAACAAAAGGCAGAATTCTTGCAGTACCAGGAATTCTTGGAAACAAGTTCAAAACCCCTGAGAAATGCTTACAAATACAGACAAAAACTGTGTAGAAATTCTACAAATACAGAAAAACATTGCAAAACTTAGAAATATTTTGTCAAACTCAGGAAAACTTTTGGCAAATGTCAAAACAGCTTTTGCAGTATCAGAGGAGGTTAGGAAATATCATAATACTGTTAAAGCAACCTAAAAGCAGTACAGTAACAAACAAATGGAATCTTGTTTAACAAGGGCAAACTGAAAAACAGTGCTACATTCAACCAAATCAATGAATGCAGCCCAGAAATGTTAAATATCACTGAAATAGAGCAAGTGCAAACAAATAAAATATACTTATATCAGCTTTGTAGATCCAAAGATGGTTTTAGAAACAGTCACAAGTCTTGCAGTCAAAGGTATCCAAGACAGGCACTGGGAAGATCTGAATAAATGAGTCGCATATGACCTGCAATAGCACCTCAATATTCTGTGTGGGGAACATCTACATTGCCATTCTTTTGGCTCGATGATGGGTCAAGCACACATGTGGGTATGCATGTGGATCAGTGTGATTATGCAGGGTCATCCATGTCATCCAACTGTCTTCCCACTGTCTCTAGTACTCCTGTGGTGGACACAGTCCTGTACACTACTACAAAGAAACTGGTCTGCCACTATGCCATATTGCGGCAACTGTAGGCTTGTGAGCTATGTGTGCTCTCCCTTGTACCTGTAACAGAAGCATTGTGTCTGTCCAGCATTCCAAGTAGCTTGTTCTACTGTCTTTGTACATATACAACAGTGTGCATGACAGTGATATGGAAGGACTGTGATGGAACCTGCCTGTCATCCCCCAAACCACAGAACTGGAACTTGCCCTGCCTATTCACTATGACATGGATGGAGGAAGATCACAAAGATTATAACCTGTCCTACATTTTTCCTGTGTTATGGGTGGAGGAACACCCCTCTCAGGACTGTGATCTGCCTGACCTGTTCCCTGTGAGTTGTTAGTATGAGCCCCCTTAGGATGCTTGATCTATGTAATGGTCACTGCAGTGTTGCTATATGTATTGTACCACTGTATGACATCTTTTGTGGTGGACATGCTCTCCTGAGCAGTGACTGCAATGCCAAGGTCCACTACCACTTATCCACTCTGCTGTCACATTCCGTATATGGCAGTATGAGGTCTATATAATTTAAGCAAGTACTTACTTTGCTGAATCACCGTTTGTCGAACCCACATTGTCGAAACCTCTCTTCATTGAATGTCTGTTTCATCACACTTTATCACATGGAAAAGTAATGGTTGGCCATCATCGGGAATTTGCCCTTTTCCCCACTGTAGTGCATCTTAGAGTTGGTATATTTAGTTAGGGAGGTTGTGGGGGCCACAAACCCCGCATTGGAGGTTGTGGTGGCCAAGCCCCTCACTCGTGTGGGTTTTAAATTTTTAGAATTTAGTGATGAGTGCTAGGTTGACTGGCCATTGGTTTTCCCTGTGAAAAGGATTGATGAAATGGCCATTCGATGAAGAGTGGTTTCAACAATGTGGGTTCAGTGAATAGCAATTCGATTAAGTATTCGATGATGGGATATGGACCTGAAAGTATGCTCAGATATTCACTTTCTTCAGATTTTCTGTGTTGCTTGTTGTAGTGTGTTGACAGCCACGTCTTTCATCACACTAAAATGGGGATTCTATCCCAGCTACTATACTAATGAGGTAATTTAATGTAATTGCCTCTGATTCACCCCAAAAATGCCTGGTTCTGCCTATATATGGACTTTAGGCCAGGCATGGTGTTATTATCATGGGGACCTGGCTGTACTCAGTACATTTTGCAGCACACTAATGAATGGAGTCATCTTGCCACCCAGCTGCTACATGGCAGCAATAGACAACTGGGCAGCAAGATGTCTATTGCGACCATGTGCAAACATGGAGGTGACATAGGAGGTGCATGCCCATGGAGCCTAGTTGCATTAATTTTGCACTTTTCCATACTACTGTCCACATGCATCATACTACTGTAGACGGGTGTCAAGCTGCCATGCTGTCTATCAATTCATATCATATAGCCTTCATGATATACAGCCATGGACCCAAGCTATTAGTTTTACTACTGGACTTGACCCGGTTAGTAGACATAACCTGTGGTGGCAGAGCAATAACTCAGATCAATAAGTGGTTAGTATGAAGTCCATATCTGGGTGCTGATGTTGAAAGCCTATAGTCAGGGTAGCAGTCCACATTTAATGCAGGCTTTCAAAGATGGGTCACATTTAATAAACTGGTCAGTGATTCAGATTTGTGTGCATCTTTTATTTTCTTATGTATTTAATTGTTTGTATTTGTTCACCAGGAAGGTCAAACTGGGCAGCAGGTTTCTAATTTTTAGCAGAGACTAGTGGAGAAAATCCCCATCATAAATACAGAAAGAGTACAGATAATTCCATTTTAACCTACTGAGTGCCAATGAAGTACCCTGAGAGGCCATTCATCTGGTGTCCATCAGATCTAACTGTGGACAGTGCAGCACATCCAGTGACCACAGTCCCCGTCTTTCACATATCCAACATGAGACTCGGTTGACAGCAGTAGGAGTAAAATCAGATGGATGTCATATCAGATGGTTTACTAACCATTGCTTTCTGATGGGGAACAGACTCCTTAAACAATAATGGTTCTTGCCATATTCTGCACTTGTAAATGATTGTTTCTCCTGCCCACATCATAACAGGATAGTCCTGGGGATGAGCATAGCAGAATGACTTTCTAAGCTATTTGTTTTACTGTTATAGTATTGTTTGGGTCATACTTTCTAAGAAAGTGATGGATTTGTTGCGCGGAATATGGGGCAATATTGATTAATTTGCAGGTGTTAAGCATCTTGACTCTAGAATAATGTTCTTTTGCAGCAACAATAACTCAGATAAAGCTCAAGTTTGCCTCTCAAATCATTTGTTACAAGAAATGGGAGATTATTTGCCATTATATTTGATCTTAGCAACTGTGTCATTTCGGAGGCTACATCTCTTGGAGGATATCTGACTGCTGTGTTTCAACTAATAAATGTCCTCCTGACACAGAGCTGTGCACATGAGAGATAGCCATGCAATTCATTTCATTTACAATTCATTAACTATCACTCCTAGGATTTTTTTTTCCTACATAGTCATCGCTTACTCACTGTGTTGACCAGTTATGAACCTGCTTTTTACACGAAGAATAAACTCCTACAGCAATAACGAATTATCTCTTATTTTGTACATCTAAGTGATTGCTTTGCAAAAATCAATGTGATAATGTAAATGATCAGGAACACTGAAAGCTTCTGTAGCCATTTGTGCTGTGCTTTGTTCATAGTGAGTAAGAAAAATGTAGATTTGCATTTACTGAATACTGTGTAAAAGATATTGCAATGCATGAGTCACTAAAAACACATCTTCGAAAGAATAACTTACCTGAAACTACTGCAGAAAAATGTAGTATCTATGTTTTATGCAGGTGTATCCTAATTTCATTCCTCAAACTCATGTCCTGCTAATCAATGCAGCCAACTTTAATGGACTTTATCTTAGAGAAAGTAATATTTCACCTAAGCCCTGACTACCCCAGAATTTAATTTCAATAGTCTAAAGACATTTTTAGCAGTATCTAACAGGTGATTTACCAAATAGATTAGGACATTTGTTTCCAGCTTTCTCATTGTGAAAAGGATGAGTCGGTCATACTTGATCTTTTACTTGCATAACCACTGCATACAGAAAGACGTATCAAATGAATTATGCTAATGGGCTACAACATGCAGAATTCTCTACATTCTGTAATATCATGTGTATTATGTTATTTTTTGTTCCCATTCTACTATGAAGGATCAGAAAGTGATCACTCAGAAATCACTTCCACAATCACAATGGATTGAAACACATTTGTGCCTTTCATTGCAATGAGGCAGCTAAAAAACAGCAATTTTGCAAGGGGGTGAGGCAAGTTCCCCTGCACCTCCCACATTACAATGAAATATCCTCAGCCTTGAACTTATTTATACCAACTCCATGGACATATAAAATTGGGAAATGGAAAAACTGTCAACATCTTGCATTGTGGTCTTGAGCAATCACTGTTTCCACTCTTATAAGAGTGATCAAGGGGTTTCTGAGTTACCTTGGGCCGAGGACCGATGGGCTAGACTTTATTTCTGAGTTACCTTGGGCCGAGGACCGATGGGCGAGACATTATTTCTGAGTTACTTTGGGCCGAGGACCGATGGGCCAGACATTATTTTCATAGCATTCTTTAAGTGTGAGTATAGATTCCACTAAATACTACCTAAGAACACTGCCTTTAAGAGATAAACAGGAGGAATGACAGGACCGAAGGCAATCAGTTTTTAGTCCTTGGGTATTTTAACTTCAAAACTGCCTGCAAAATAACAAATTCTCCTGCAACAGTCAGTAGTCTGATATGACCTGGATTCTCAAAGACGGAACAACAGAAGGACTGAATGGGACAAAGTAGACCTTATCTGACAGTTTCTAGCTTTTGGATACTTTTGCATTAAACATCCCTGCAATAAGAAATGGAGTTTCTTATTAACAAAAAAAATGTTTTGACATGACCTATAGCCTCAGAGACCCTATGCCTGGACTTCACATTACTATTAGAGCTGACTATTTAAAAAATGACAATCACTTGACTTTAGTATTCCAGGTTTAATCTATCAAATGTATTCCTTACTCTAATTATTTATGCAGCTATTTATTTGTTTATATTTCTACGTTTATTAAGAACTACACTTTATGTTTACAATGGTGAATACTGAATTTACATGTTAGCTATGAAATGGTCCTCAACTTTTTTAAAAGCAGAAATATTGTACTTAAAAGCTCCCGTACACCATCTAGTGGCAATATTATGGATAGCATACAACCTTTTTCTACATGATCAATATGGAAGTCTATCTACAAACAATATAGGAGATAACAGATAAAAAAGTATTAACATTTATAAAACAGAAGTGTAATGTTTAAAGCCAGTTTACAAACAAAGCTAAAAGAAATGTGCAGTGCTTAAAGCCAAGTACACAAACAAAGCTACATACCGTTGAATACTGAACTCCACAGACAGCTGTATTTTATTTCATAGGGTCAAAGTTGCAGAGAAGTGGCAGTCTCTGAGAGATGTATCTTTCTCTCCAGTATGGCCTGTTCATGTAAAGAGGCTAAGTTAAGATCCCTGGAGTGAGTGATCCTTGTGACGTTTGATTAATGAATGTGTAACATTTCCTTCAGGGCTGGATCAGAGGCTGCCCTTTAACCCAGGCACAGGTTATCCCTTAGCAGCCTGTAGGAGGGAGAATACAGTGACAGGGTTTTCAGTCTTTTCCTGTAGGACTTGTTTTGTTTACCCTGTAATTTCTTGGTGAGAAACCTCTGTGGTTTCTCCAGCTGTTGCAGGTGTCTGGTGAGGTACATGCAAAAGGAAACATTGCATTCAATTACTGGTCTGATGAGAGACGAGTACAATAGAAGTATAACATCTTAGATGTGGATGTGATGCCTTTACTTATGAGATGTGCCACATGGAAGGATTTCCTTACCACTGTGGATACATGGTGACCGAAGTTCAAATTGCTATCAATCTGAGTATCCAACTCACTTACCACTGAATCTACACTTAGGTGAGTGCTGTCTATGATGTAATTAGCAGGTATTTTAGCTTTCCCAAAGGGAACGATAATGCATTTTTTTTTGCATTGATCTTTAATCCGTGGCTTTAGCACCAATTATTTGTTGGCATTAACTATATCTGTAGCATATTAGCATCATTGGGGGACTCAGTGATTGCTTCCAATTAACATAATGATATAGGCATACAACATTGGGGGGATATATTTCCATAAGAACAAGATATCTGATTAAGGTGAGAGACAAAAAATATAAAAAAATGAAAGACAGGTAGAACTACAACTGAAATAAACAAACTGGACAAACAGATTAAGCATAGTGTGAGACAAGATCAAGAAAGATTTGAAGAACATTTATATAAAGACCTTGAGCATAACAGGAAACCTTTTTATAGATACATAAGATGTGGAAGGAGTAAAGACACAAATTGATAAACTGTGTGCAGATTCTAAAATTTATTCTCAGACACAACAGATTATAGATATATTTATAAAATCTTATGCAAAACAGTTTGGCTCCACAAAAGGGCTGATAAGTTGTCCAAGTGACATCCAGGTAACCCCAGATACTGGAATCAAATTAGCTTATATTGAAAAATAACTGTACATATTGGATTCAAACAAAGTGCAGGGAGCAGACATAATTAGTAACGACCTGAGAACACTTCATCAAGAACTTACAGTACCATTATATCTATTATTCACTAGGTCATATAAATATGGGGAGATTCCTTAAGATTGGAGACATGCACTTATTAAACCTGTCTTCAAGTAAAAGGGGAGTAGGACCAACCCAGAGTCATATAGACCCTTAAGTCTACTTTCATGTTGTGGAAAAATAATGGAGAAGGTAATATTGAATAAGTTATTGGCAAAACTAGATAGGTTGGGACTTGAAACCATATATCAGCATGCATATGTTCAAAACAGATCTATTACCACCTGTAACATGATGTTCTATAACAATATAATAACACCTATGAATGAAAAATTGTGCTGTGATGTAATTTATATAGATTTAACTTCAGCATTTGAAAGGGTCATACACAAAACACTGATCAATAAATTAGTATAACTAGGTATTGATGTACTCTTATAAGATGGATAGCTGCATGGCTTACAAATAGGACATGGCAAGTATCATACAGCAAATGGACAGGTGAAATCCTTGCTTACAGTCAGGGTGTCCCACAGGGCTCTGTCCTAGGCCCTTACTTGTTTAGGTTTTATCTTTCATACCTAATTTTTCATCTGAGGTGTTCTACAGTCTATATGCAGACGATCGGAAATTGAGTAAACTGATTACATGTGTTACAGATAAGGTATGTCTGCAAAATAACTTGACTAAATTAACCACTGGGGTACATGAGAATAATATGCTGATGAATACATCAAAAATTAAGCATATGAGATTTGGGAGACATAAATTGAAAGGTGATTATTTAATACAGCACATGGTGATTGAAACTCATTTAAGGACCTGTTATATGCGTAGATTCAGCTATGAGTTTTTCTAATCATACCAATGATATGTCAGTGATAGTTATAGAAGAATAGGTTTATAAAAAGATTTATAAAGTCTTGGAAATCAAAAATGACTGTCATTGTTTGTTAGTTAGATTAGAGCTAAACTTGAGTATGGAATAACAATATGGAAACCCTGTAACAAAACAAGCATGAGTAAACTGGAAAGAGTACAGCAGAAATATACCAAGAGCATCCGTAGATGTGAACATTTAAGTTATTATGAAAGACTAAAATATCTGAACTTGTACAGTGTCTCTTACAGATATCTAAGAGAAGATCTTATTCAGGTATATAGGGCATTTAGAGACAACTACCTCTGGGAATGTTTGGGGTTATCAAAAGTACTACAGAATCATCAGGCAACCTATGTAGAAGATTCTATAGGAATGAGAAGTGTACTAATTGGTTCGCTGACAGAATAGCTGATGCATGGAACAGACTACCAAATTACATTAAAGCAAGTACTAGTTTAAATATTTTTAAGAACAGCCTGGACACATTATGGGAACAAGTGTTTTGGTATATTGGCAGGCTAGAAGGGCATTAATGTCTGTGCTTGAAATATTTGTATGTATGTATCTCTACTTTTTTTGTTTAAGCTAGAGAGGGATTTCTTCCTCTGCTGAGGTAGTTACCTCTTGTTCTCAGACATCAGTTTCTTTTGTTGTAGAGCCTGTTTATACTAGGGGTCCATCAGGGGGGTTGTTTTATCAGCAAGACCTGGTCAGGTACAACTGATTCTATACAACTGCTTAACAGGGTTATATAGGATATTGGTGTATACCTGTGCATAGGAGTCCATGTTATCTCTATTCCAGGGGGCTTTGAAACTTTTTGTACCATCGGTTAGTAGAGGTAATTTGTACATGAAATGTTCTTAAGCATCTTTGAGGTTGATGGGATATTTGACCTTATAATTACATTAAGGGAGATTGATTTATGATCTGATCTTACCAGGTAGGACATCACATAGAGATCTGGGGTGCAATGCTCTCCCATGTTAGTGAGTACTATGTCCAGGACATTTGAGCCCATCGTAGGTGTGCTGACTAGCTGCTCCAGAGCATTTGCATTGTCAAAGTCCAAGAACCTCTGAGCCAGCATGTTTGTGGTTATGTATTTTTCCCAGTCAATGGTAGGGTAATTACAATCACTTATAAGTGTGGTGTTGTGCTGTATGGCAAGTGACTCCAGTAGGTCCAGGTATGCAGTATGCTTTTCCTGGTTCATGGTGGAGAACCTATAGCTAGCAATGATGTGGCAGGGGATTATGCCTGTGGTTCATTGGACATGGAGAGGCTTGAGAGAGTCACATTGCTTGACCAGTCTCGAGGTGTTCTTATCCTTAATTAAGATGGATACATCTTCTCCTCCTTTAGTTCTTTAATGCTCAGTTTGTGGTCTGAATGTATGAAACGTGTTGTAGCCCTGCACAGTTGGGGTGCTTTCCATGGCTTTGAATCATGTCTCAGTGAATGCACAGACATCAGTATCTTTCAAGGTTAGGAGTGCTTCCAGGAAGTGCAGTTCCTTCTTCAGACTCCTAACATTAAGCAGCAGTACCTTGGGTTTATCTAGAGAGGATTTTGTTATGTTGAGAGCCTGGCTATTTTGACAGTGCATAAAAGGGCAAAATAGGGGTGGCTAATGCTTTTGTCAGTATCTGAAAGCCTATAAGAGACAGGTGCAAACCATCTCTGGCAAAGCAGAGTGGCCTGTTGACCATGTTTTCCCAGGCTGACAGATATTGCATCCCCTTGGACACCAGAAGCTAAGCCAATTGTTAAATTCAGTCATTTTTTGTTCGTATTGTGGCATCATCCTTGCAAAAGGTAGAATGACTTGATGGATCCTGGCACTTGACAGGCAGCTAACCATAACCCGCTCCTTATCCAGTCTGGTGAGGGCAACATCCTTATTTGTTGAGACACTGGTGTGTGTATTATTGTGTGTAGTGGTTGTTTTTTGCATTGTTATGTGTGTGTGTGTGTGTAAGTGCTTTCTGTTTGGAAGGCCCTTAGTCTTTTGGTAAATTTCTAGTGAGCACCTCTGCATATGCGGGTTTATGTGTCATGTCCTTATTTAGAGTGGGAGGTAATTTGTGAGTACTGACAGCCTATTTGTCAATCAGTTTGTCAGTATGTGAGATACTGCCTCCAATTTCATAGTGTAACCACATATCTCACAAAGTATTTGCTTGTTTTAAGGGTAAGTGGGTGTCAGTATAGATGAGACAATTGCTATACTGCCTCTGAATGCCCATGTCCATCAAGCTGGCCAGAAAGATGAGGGGAAACTGTCCATAATAGCAGGTACTTACTGTATATTTTATTGGAGAAGGTTGTAGGTTAATTTGACATGAATGTGCTGGTAGCTCTGAGAATACAAGAGGGACTAATACTTTGTGTAGGCTAAGGTTGATCAATAAAGCAATGCTGATCAATGCCCAATTGAGTTGCTCCTAAAACCCAGAAAGGATTGGAAGGGGTTCACTGACAGTTGTATAAGGGAAAACTGAGCTTCAAGCCTTTTGTGTTTGTACAGGACACTGCAACTACCACAAGTCTTAAATACAAGCAAAGATGGATAAGTTTTAAGTTAATTACCAGTCAGGAAAACACACAATAAGCCTTCCACCAGCAATCCGCACCTCAGACAGGTTAGCTCAGCACACATCTCCCACAAGAGTGCGGGAAAGAAATAATTTAGAATGGCTGGTTTGTCTCCCACATGTAACAAGACCACACAAACTAGCTACAACAGCTCTATACTTATCAGACACAATGTAATACAGTGCAATTAACTACTTAAAGTAATAGTACACAGTAGAGTTTTTATATAAAGTACAGAAAATACAGCAAATAACTTAAGAAACTGCTAAAATACTGTCACAATTTTCAAGAGATATGCAACAAAATATTTATTTTCATCTTTTCATTGTCATTTAATAACTTTTAATTTACATTTAAAATAATTTATATTTTAAGTTTTAATGACCGAGATGTCTATCTGAGTTTGGGCACTATTTTGGCTGCATGTGTTATTCCTCATCATAGAATCCAGGAGTCTTCTCTGATGACTTGATGATAGTACCAAATGTGCAATCATCTTCAGTCTTGGTCAATCAAAGATCCTAAACTTCAGCTTTCACCTCTGTGAAGTAAACACCAAATTGAAGTGACCTTAGTACAGAGCCATGAGGGACCCTACTAGTCATGAGGCTTATTAGAAAATAATGCATGCTCAATCCTTGCTTTCTAGATTATGTCTGTGACATAGTAGCCATCCCCAGATTACATAAGGGTCTACATTAAATCTGACTAGGTTGCCTATAATGCCTAAATGTGGAATAGCACCAAAGGCCTTGGCCTGATCACGGTATGCTGAGTGCATTGATTTGTACTCATCCAGTGTCAGAGTGACTTTTTCAAAGATGTCCACTAGGTTCAATGTGCAAGATCTTCATTCACAAACTTAGACTGGTTTGGAATGAGGCCATCAGGCTCAAATCTTGTACCTTGGGTACAAGTAACAAGAGCCTAAGGTCCCTACCCAGCACCCTTTCTGAAAACTTTTATGCCTCATATTTTGTTCTGGTCCTCATAAAATTTGTGATTTCTGCATTTAGGATTGAATTCACTAAATACATAATGACAGGCATTTGAATTTCAGACTTCATATTCTTCAGAAAAGAAATGGTAACACCAAATCTTTTATTTTAGCAATTTTCTAAGTTTATAAGATCAGTATGGCTGCATTCCCCCATTATTGGCTTTGTCCAGTTTTTTTGTGCTAAGAGGTTGAGCGTTATGTTGAGAACTGAATTCTGTATTCACCCATTATTGTCTTAGTCCAGCTTTTTGTGCTAGGAGGTTGAGAGCTATGATGAGAAGTGAGAACTGAATTCACTAAATGATAGCCACTTAAGTTTCAGTCTTTCTGATTTGGCATAGTGGTATGTTGCTCTGACTGTTGTGCACCGGGTCCTGAGTTCAAGCCTTGGCAGTGAAATGCATGATGGTAACATAGCATTTTATTCTAGCAACTTTCCAAAATTATGCAAGCAATGTTTACATTTTGTCCCTGGTTTTTGAGTTTTTGCCCCCCCCCACCCAATAAATTTTGGCTTTTTCCAGATTTCTTGTGCTACAAATTTGAGAGATACAGTTGAGTGTTGAGTGGATTTTACAAGGAGCTGAGAACTTCAGGGGAAGAGAAGTTTAGTGTTGCTTATGCCAAACCTGCTGGCATTGTTAATAGCATAACAGGTTAAATACTTGCTTTTGATGCAGAAGGCTGTGGGTTCTACTCCCACAGTATGTAGATGCTTTGCTAATACTGTACTGTGTACTTTTAAAGGGGGTGGGGGTGGGTGTAACAAGTCAAGGGTGTAGCTACAGATGCAACAGCAGTGAGAAAATATCAAGTGTAAGGGCATCTGTGCCTCAATGGAAAGAGCAACAGATATCATTAACCCAAATTCAGGAACACAAAATCAGAATTGTTATGTTCTGTGCTGTATTATGAGAAAAATATTTTTAAACAAGAACAGTACATTTTCCAGCATTCATGATAAAACACATATTTTTCCACTGCAGACAGTGGAGAAGCACGAGTGGTCAGTTAACAGCACCTAGATTACAATGATAGGTTTGATGCTTCAGGATGAATATAGGAGAGGGTCTGTCAGTCTTGAAACATGCAGTTCGCCTAGTTTTTTTTGTTGTGCATTTTACAGCTATTGAGCTGGTCTGATAACACAAATCAGAGTAAGTTAAACAAAAAATTGAAAATGAAAATAAATAAGTTCGAGAAGCTATGCAAGATGCCTGTGGCTTACACTGCTGTCATTCTTTTATGTATATATATATATATATATATATATATATATATATATATATATATATATATGTTGTTGTCTTTCTGCTTTTCCCAGTTAGGGGTCGCCACAACGGAACTCCGGTCTGCTAATGATTGGCAGTAGATTTTCACGAACGCCGAGGTGCCAGCTTGACGTTCAACCTTCAGCAAAGGTGCGCCCATTTACGCATGTCTTTCAAATGCCCAACAAACCGCGGGGAGGACATGCAGACTCCACACAGAAGGCACTCCCCACACTCCAGCTGAGAACTGAACGAGAGAACCTCTTGCTGTGAGGCAACAATGCTACAGCTGCACCACTGTGGCATATATATATAAATATATATATATATATATATATATATATATATGTGTGTGTGTGTGTGTGTGTGTGTGTGTGTGTGTGTGTGTGTGTGTGTGTTTCGTGTGTGGAAGTAGACTTTTTTGATGGAAATGTTCTGAATTGGGCAGTTTTGACATTATTGGTTCATGCATTTTGTTTCATTGCCTACTGGAAAACTGTTCAAACAATACATTTAAAATGCGCTCCAAGTGTAACAAGTATGCTGTTATACAAAGAACATCATTTAATAGGAAGGTGTATCGAAGAACACATGTATGTTTCTTGTTTGTGCAAGGGGCCTATGATTTGAATTTTGAAAACAGCCCAAAGGTAATCTTTATCCACCACTGGCCAGATGCATTTTCTTTGGATGTGATGTGGGTTTCAATGCTGTTTCAATGAATGTGTATTTCAAGGGCAGAGAATGTTTTAATGCTAATTCTGTTTTCATTGTGAGACAGTATTGCTTTGTTTAGCAGATGTCTTAGTGTTTGTGCATTGTGCTATAAAATGTAAAAATAAAATCCAAATAATTAATGTAGAAGTAAACCAGTATGCATATTAGTGTTTATGGTAAATGGGGCAAAATAGCCAGATAATGGGACACTGGAATGGCTGCAGGGGGACTCTGGTGACATATTTTGGTAGTCTGTTCTTCACTTTAGTTTGAAAGTTGGCATCCCACGATTCCAATGGAGTGGGTGGGGTTACATAATTATGTATGCAAATTCTATGTTAATCAGCACACAGATTTGTACCTACTTTTCATGGGCCTTGTCCAGATTTTTGATGTTTCCAGGTTGAGAGGTATGCCTACCAGTAACTGGATGTATAAAATACTTTTCACTGTTAATAATCTCACATACTGAACAATTATAACATGGAATAGTTTCCGTCCTAGTGGATATAGGTTGCTTATTTTGAAAAAAAAACTTATAACATAAAGGTTTCTTAAGACTTGCTCAATTTCTATAAGTAAATCTAGGAGTATTCCCTATATATCTTGTGACGTCCCTGCACTGGCCGAGTAATCAAAGAGCCTCAATTCTCACCACTGGCAACAGTGAGGGGTGTACACAATGGGAGGATGACAAGTACACATGCAGTAAAGTAAAATTTCCCTTAAGAGCACACAGAGATCACGGTCAGTCTGGGGCTGGTTTCTTCCTCTTTCTCCAGACCCCCAAAAGACTCCCCACTGTCACAGCTATAGGGTTAAGATCAAAGCTGAAGAGTCAAGCCAAGACCTCCAGCACTCTCTCTGTTAAACCAGAGCTTTGTGTCCCTGCCCAAATACCTGTCACATACACATTTTGAGATTTGATTTATACACACACACACACCTGGGGAAGGTTGGCACAGGTTTACTAGCTATGCCCCCCTTGTGCCCAAACTATAAGGTAGTTATCACTGCCACCAACCCAAACTTATCAGCTACTATAAAGGCCCTTACAAAGGGTGAACAATCCTACTGTGTAATGCTACTATTATCCAAATGGTAAGTGTAACCAAGACTAAAGTTATTTAGGAGTGGCCTGTACATTGTCACCAAATGCATATGCAAGTACTCTTAGAGCTTAAATATGTCTCACAAATATCAGTCTCAAAGATAGGTTAAGTATATTTAATAATAAATAATAAAAGAACAATACAATACTTAAAGAACACAGTAACTGCAGAGTTCAGAATCACAGGAAATATTTTAAAACAACATTGCAGAACAGTCTCAAATAAATACAGAAAACATCTAAACTAATCTTTACTATATTCCTATCTATAGCTAAGAGAAATCACTGTACCCTACTTACTTACTATGAGCAAATGCAGGTGATGATGAATGTATGTTTCTAGGTCCAAGACAAGATACAAAATGCACAGTCTTTTTCTGAGAGAGTTCTTAAATTACTATCAAACATTACTGCCAGGTCAATTTGGATGACATCACTCTTTGTCATCTGCCTTCAGTTCCCAGGCTAACAGATACCAACAACATTTTATCATCTCTGTGTGAGAAATACATATCTCTTAGATGTTTGCTCACAAGTGAAAGTTGTAAAACAATTACACACTTTTATATTTGAAACCTAGTAATAATGTCTATTTCAAGCCAATAGAAAAACTTCTACCTCTAGACATTGTGTCTGCGTTGAGCTGAAACTGAGAGATAACAGAATCATAAACCACTTTGATTTCAACTGGTTTTCTTGAAGTTTTGCAAGTTAACTCTGTATGTTCCAGCTTCTGCTATTAAAACATACATTTGCAAAGGTATATAGTTTATATACATTTCTGTTCTTTTCCAGTGGAGTACACTGTGGTTACATTCCTGAAGCTCAGTACATAACATACAGTTCTGTATAAATCATAGCAATATATATGATGACAGAATTATTTACAAAATGTCAGCTAGCTGGGCGGTCAGCATCACAATTCTCCTCTCCCGAAAACTCAAGTTAGTTTTTCAAGTGCCCCTTGAGAAATGTTGCTTGAGAGGGTTGAGACTATCAGGGAATACCTTACCTCATTCCCTGTCTTAAGAGCCCATCTGGGGTGGCATTGCTAACCCAACTACGGTGCTGCACTGTCATATCATATGCTTGCAACCCTAAGCTCCACCTGTGTAACTTGGCATTTTGATGGCTGGCTCGATGTAGCCATGTCAAGAGATTGTGGTCTGTAACTACAGTGAATTTTCTTCCATACAGATAAGGATGAAGTTTCTGCAGTGCCCACACTATGGCTAGGCATTCCTTTTCTACAGCTGCATAGCATTCCTCCCTGGGTTGGAGCCTACAACCGAGATATATCACTAGGTGCTCCTCTCCCTCTGAAGAAACCTGGCTAAGTACAGCCCCCACCCCATAGTTTGAAGAATCCACCTGCACAACAAATTCTTTGCTGTAATCTGGACTGGCTACCACAAGTGGTCCTCCCAAAGCTCCTTTAAGCTTCTGGAATGCCTGTTCACATGCTGTGATCCACACTACCTTATCTGGCCTGTTTTTCTTTGTCAGGTTTGTGTGGTGAGCAGCTATGGTACTATAACTGGGGCCAAACCTTCTGTAGTACCCTAATGTCTCTAAGAATGCCCTCACCTGCTTTTTGGTAACAGGGGCAGGCCATGACTAAATGGCTTCTACTTTGGCAGGCTCTGGCCTGATCTTACCACTCCCCACTATATGTCCCAGGTAGGAGACCTCTGCCATACCCACCTGACATTTGCTGGGCTTAATGGTCAACTCTGCCCTCTGTAGTCTGCCCAGCACCTCCCTGACATGCTGAAGGTGCTGTTGCCAGGAATGGCTATAGAGGGCAATATCATCTAGGAAAGCAAGGGCAAAATCTCCTGCTCCTGATAGGATATGATCTACCAGCCTCTGCAAAGTCACTGGGGCATTTTTCATCCCAATGGGCATCTTCATGAACTCATAAAAGCCAAAAGGAATCACGCAAACGCTGACCTCTCTCTAGAACTGGGAGTCAAGGGCACCTGCCAGTAGCCCTTAGTAAGATCAGTAGTGTTAAGATACTTAGCCCCACCCAGCTGCTAAAGGGCTTCATCTGTCCTAGGCACGGGGTAAGCACCTGACTCTGTGTGACTATTTAATTTCCTGTAGTCCACACAGAACCTGATGCTGCCTTCCTTCTTTGGTACCAGCAACAATGAGAAGGCCCAGGGACTGCCGGACTCCTGAATTACCCCTAGTTTCAACATTTCCTGTATCACCTCCCGCAGAGTTTATTGGACTCTCTCAAGCACCCTATAAGGGGCCTGCTTAGTAGATCATTGTGGTCCTGTATCCACATGATGCTACACCAGGTGGGTGCACCCTGGTTTCCAAGTGAACATGTCCCTAAAGTCCTGTAACACTGTGTGGATGTCTCAAACCTGGGTAGGGAATAGCTGCTGGGACATTGCTACCCATTCCAGTGAGGTGCCAGTCCAAGCCCCACTGAGATCAGATAACAGATTCCCCTCACAGTCCTCCTGAAATACACTGCAAATACTCAGCAGAAGGGCCTCTGTATCATGATAAGGTTTCATTATAACATGATACAATTTGTGCCCCTGCCTCCTGCCTAACAGTTCTGCCATGTAGTTAACATCACTGACCTTCCTAACTACCTTGTAGGGTCCTTCCCAGGATGCCTGCTGCTTGTTGTGTCTGACAGGAATGAGAGCCATTACTTGCTGCCCTACAGCATATTCTCTAGCTTGAGCATTCCTGTCATACCAGAACTTATTCTGCTGTTGGGCTTCTGACAGGTTCTCCTGGGCCAAGCCCATGAGTTTCCTGAACCTTGTCCTGAGGGTTAGGACATATGCCACAGCAGACTCCTTGTGGGATTCACACTCACCTTTCCACTCATCTAAAATCAAATCTAGAGGTCCCCTCACCCTATGCCCATACAGCAGCTAAAAGGGTGGAAAGCCTGTGGATTGCTGGGGAACATCACTGTAAGCAAACAACAGATGGGGAAAATATTTGTCCCAGTCCCTCTTAAACTGGTCTGCAATTGTGTCTAGCATTATCTTGAGTGTAGAGTTTATCCTCTCAACAAGACCATTAGCCTGGGGAAGGTAGGGGTTGGTCTTTAGGTGTTTCAACCCACCGTACTTCCGCAGACAAGCCAGCAGGTCTGACATGAAATTGGCACTGCTGTCAGTCAGTATTTCTTTTGGGAAACCTATCCTGTTGAAAATCTCTAACAAAGCATTTGCTTTCTTTTCTGCTTCAGTTGAGGACAGAGAAACTGCCTCAGGGTATCTGTTAGCATAATCTACTACTGCTAGGATATACGTTTTCCCTGTTGAACTTGGGGTACTCAGAGGCTCCACAATATCCATAGCTACCCTCTTAAATGGCTCCTCAATCACAGGCAAAGGCATCAAAGGAGCTTGCATCTTGTCTCCTGGCTTGCCTACCTTTTGGCACTGCTCACAGGTCCTGCAGTACCCTGTTGCATCTCTGGAAATCCAAGATCAATAGAAGTTCGGCATAATATATCTCTTTGTACATTTTATGCCCATATAACCTGCAAAGGGAATATCATGGGCTATGCCTAGAGGTGCCAGAGAGTAGGCTCTGGGCACTACCAACTGCTGTATTCTCTCACCTTCTAGCCCTCCCTAAGGGGCCCACTCTCTATAAAGTGACCCTTTGTCCCAGTATATAGATTCCCCCTTCCCTTGAAAATCAGGTGCCTCACTAGTTACCTCCCTCAGGCCTTGTAAATAGGGTCTGAGAGATGAGCTGGTCTTGACTCTCTCTCTTAGTAACCCTTCCAAACTCCTCTTCTACACGAAGTCTGGTATTCTCTGACAGCGGTGCTTCACTGTCACCCTGGGTACTACTACTCACCTCTGCAATTGCAGTCACTCTGTCCAAGGAAACATCAGTACCCACAAGCAGCTGTGGCTCACCTTCAATATCACTGCTACAGGGTAGCTCTCTCTGAAGTAACCACCTCACCAGTCCTGGCTACAAGTATGCAGTCTGTCTGGGTCTCACCCAGGCTACAAGATCCACATGCTTGTCTCCAAGCCTGACTGCGTTTAACTGCATGCACACAGGTTATTGCATTATCAAAATCATTCCCTATTAGGACATCTGCAGGGATATCCTCAAACATACTTTCTTGCTGGCTTCCTTTTCCACCCTCCCAGTTAAAGTGAACACTAGCCAAATGTATTTGGAATGGGGTCATTCCTAAAGCTCTAACTGGAGTAGACTGCCCAAGTAAGTAGTGCGCCTGTGTAACCATTGCTGGCTTCACAATGGTTAGGTCAGAGGCTTTGTCTCTCTTAGCCATGGCCTCTTTCCCATTCACTAAGATAGGATATAACCTCTTGTGGTTGTTTGGTACCCTTGTTGTCTAGCGACAATGTACTGTTGGCATTTTGTCACTCCCAACTTTTGTTCCCCACCTTGCCTCTGTAGACATCTATATGTTACATGGCACCACTGGTTGCATTTAAACATTTAACCCTTGGTCCTGAATGTGTACCTGGATTAGTGGCTTCCACTGCTACTGGCAGACTCTGTTAGGGTAGTCTGGGCTACCCACCATGGGTTCCCTTAGACCCATGAGCAGCACTGGGTGTCTCTTTCCTGTGCATTGATGCCCTTCTTTCTAGGTATAGGTCTCCCTTCTTCCCCAACTCATCTGCAGTAGTGCATTATCTATCAGCTAACCAGATTCTAATGTCCTCAGACAAAGTGCTAAGGGCTTGTTCCTTCACCAAAATGTCTGCCAGACCTTCAAAAGTGGTGATGTAATATCCACTCACCCACCTATGAAAATAAGTGCTTAGTTCAGCAACATATTCACACACACTTTCATCTGCCTTCTGTCTGTGCTCATGGAACTTTTTCCTATAAGCTTCAGGTGATAACTTAAAACATTCTAAAAGACAGTTCTTTACAACATTATAATTTAAAAAATCAGTATCAGATAGTTTAGAAGTTACAGTAACAGCTTTGCCATGGAGTAAGGGGGTCAGGAACCATACCCAGAGCCCTTGGTCAACATTATACAGTTTGCATACCCTCTCAAACATATGAATGAAACTACCAAAATTATCCTGCTCTGTAAATCATGGTAGAAAGTCACTGACCTTTTTTACTTCTGGGGTTCAGTTACTCTTTTCCCCATTACTTCCATGATTCTGGTGAAGGGTCAGCATCTCCTTTTCATGTTGTCTCTGCCTTTCCTTCTCCTTAGCTTCCAGGCATCACAGTTTCTCATTTCCTAAGCATTCAGACATTGCAGTTTCTCATTTTCCTCAGTCTCTAGATGCCTCTGTCATTCTGATGC
This sequence comes from Protopterus annectens, assembly GCF_019279795.1. Classification (NCBI taxonomy): domain Eukaryota; kingdom Metazoa; phylum Chordata; order Ceratodontiformes; family Protopteridae; genus Protopterus; species Protopterus annectens. The sequence goes on along the minus strand of NC_056749.1, from coordinate 318,470,755 downwards.
CTCTATTTTCAAATGCTTAGCATTCAACTCAGGTCCTTTTAACTCCAGATGGATTTTTAAATCCTCTATGGAAAAGTTGAGCTCTCTATTTTCTGAGAGTTTACATCTCCACGGCCAGTCTAATTTTCCTCCTGGTTGCTATTCTGCGATGCAGCTGTGACTAAACTGCAATCATGTCTGCTTTAGTCAGGTAGGCATGCACCAGTCCTTTAGCCTGGCACATTTCAACTAACTGGCTCCTTGTCACCTTGCAATACTCCTCTGCTGACATGCTTGCCTGGTCTCCCTGACTAACTAATCGAACCAAAAAAAAAAATAAAACAATTGTGATATGAACTCTGAATGTTCACTGTGTGGCTGAGAGTACAAACACCTTCAGTGACCATTGTACACAGGCTACAGGAATTCAATAGCCACACCACTACAAGCCAATAAATATGTGATGTGGCTAACTCACCACTGTTAACCAACTGATATGTGATGTGGATATCCCACCACTGCCAAACAATTAATAAGGGACATCCCTGCACTGGCCCAGTAATCAAGGAGCCTCAATCCTCACCACTGGCAACAGTGAGGGGCATACACAATGGGAGGATGACAAGTACACACACAGTACAATTTCCCTTAAGAGTACACAGAGATCACAGTCAGTCTGGAGATGGTTTCTCCCTGTTTCTCCAGATCCCCAATAAGACTCCCCACTGGCACAGTTATAGAGTTACGATCTCAGCTGAGTGGTGAAATCAAGACCTCCAATACCCTCTCTTTCCAACCAGTATTTTGTGTCCCTGCCCAAGTAACTGACACATACAGACTTCAAGATTTGATTTATATACACACACACACACACACACACACACACACACACACACACACACACACACACACCCCTAGGGAAGGCTGGCACAGGTTTACTAGCTATGCTGCCTTCTGCCTAGACTATAAGGTAGCTATCACTGCCACCAACCCCTACTTTTCAGTTACTATAAAGGCCCAATCCTACTGTGTAATGTTACTATTATCCAAATGGTAAGTGTGACCAAGGCTATGTTTATTTACAAGTGTCCTGTACAATATCACCAAATACGTATGCAAGTACTCTAAGAGCTTAAATATCTCTCACAAATATCAACCACAAAGATTGGTTTACATATATTTAATAATAAATAATAAAAAAAACAAAACAATGCTCAAACAATACAGTAACTGTAGAGTTCATTATCACAGGAAATACTTTAAAACAACATTGCAGGACAGTCTCAAATAAATACAGAAAACATCTAAACTAATCTTTATTATATTCCTACCTATATCTAAGAGAAATCACTGTACCCTAGTTAGTGCCAAGTGCAGGTGATGATGAATGGATATTTCTAGCTCCAAGGCAAGATACAAAATGCACAGTCTTTCTCCGACAGAGTTCTTAAATTACTATCAGACATTACTGCTGGGTCAACTTAGATGACATCACTCTTTGTCACCTGCCTTCAGTTCCCAGGCCAACAGATACCAACAGAATTTTATCATCTCTGTGTGAGAAGTACATATCTCTCACATGTTTGCTCAGAAATGGAAGTTGTAGAACAATTAAACACTTTTACATTTGAAACCTAGTAATTATTTCTGTTTCAAGACAACAGAAAAAACTCTAGTTCTTGACATTGTGTCTGCACTGAGCTGAAACTGAGAGATAACAGAATCATAAAACACTTTGGGGGTAATTCAATAAAGACTACACAGAGCTATTCTCCGTGTAGGCATAGTGGCACGGACCGAACACCGAGTTAGGAGGTGGAACGATCCAGAAAGCAAGGGTGGGGACATACTCGAGCCTATGTTGATATGGATGCAATCGCAGTATGTAAATCACCTCATTTGCTGGAGAAAACCATGTAAATGAGGTGATTTACTAATCCATGAAGCAGACAGACATCCATGTAGGAGCTGTGTCTGCAGTACAAATCTATGTGTTTAGTAACTGTGTACCAGACTGCAAAAAAAAGGGGGGGGGCTATAACAACTAAATGTAAAGCATGTATTAAGTGTATTAGGCATGCCAAAGGCCAAAATTATGGCCACTGGCATATACAAGTGATGCAAAATGTGAAAAATCTAAATTTTTTTTTAGCACATATGCCATGTTTAAGCGGAGAGCAGCATCATACAAACATGCGACCTTGCAAAGAATAAAATTAAAATAGTAAAAGGGGACAATTAAATGTAAAATGAATTTCTCCATTATACTGGCCAGCATGCTGACTCATACAATGGCAGGTTACAGTTGTTGCTAAGGACATAGGCTGTCATTTAGTGCTGTAACTATGGTATATGCAATTAGGTGTATGTAAATGAGCTTACTGAATAGCAAAATGGGGCATCATGTCCACAGGTACCTAATCATGTAGGGGTTACAACATGGTGCTGTAGGCAGAAGAGGCAGCTGACATGAAAAGGGGGTGTGTCATGGTTTGTGTAAGCACATTGGAGCTCAGCAGCTCCTGTTTGCACTCAGCTAAGCACAACTAAGCATGGGGGTGTGTCTGAGGCTGCTAAGCTGTGCTTAGCTTGTTAGAGAAATGCTCAGTGTGTTCATGTCCAGGGGATGGCCCTTTCTCCTCAGCAATATTTACACTAGCTCTGCACATTTAAATGTGGAAGAAACTGGAAAAAAAAGGAAAATGCAGATAAAAGCAATCAACTACAAATGATTGATAAGGCCTCTGCCACTCACAATGGGCCATTCAAACCTCTCAATAATGTAGCTGGCAGGTCATATCATAGTCAGCCAATCATACAGGCTGCATCTGCAGCACATCAGTATAAAGTATGCAGACACCCTTCAATCTGATTTTCCCACATACTCTGCACCATTGGAGTACCCAGCTGCTGCTTTGCTACATCTCTACATGCTGCAGACTGAGGGTGGTAATGAGGATGATGCTGACAACCAGCCCAGACTGAGGAGGTAAAGAGTGTTCAGAGTTATGGTAACCTTTCAGGGGCTACATGAGCTGGAGATAGAGTACTACACAGTGCCAGGGACATACTACTGCAACTCACCGTGCTCTGCCAGCCTCAACTCAGACCCAGATCCAACAGAGGGGAACCCATCCCAGTGGAAACAAAAGTATGTGTAACCTTAAGAATACTAGCAACAGGTACTTTCCAAAGACCTACTGTGGACATTGTGCGGATCTCACAGGCATCTGCATCCAGGGTACTCCATCAGTTCCTGGATGTCATACCAACACACGCCACTGAGCACATTTATTTCCCCAACACTTCTGAGGAGAGGACCACCAATATGCATCTCTTCCACCATGTAGCACACTACCCAAAGGTAATGGGTACCATAGACTGCACTCATGTGCACATCAAAGCACCACCCAGTGAGGAGGGTAGAGTACTGCATCAAACAGAAGGGCTATCAATCCATCAACTGCTAGGTAATGTGCAATGACATTCTCGCTAATTGCCAACATGGCTTTAGGCTATTTCATAGCACCACTACCACCCTCTTATCCTTCACAGATTCCATCAATAGAAATCGTAACAGTAATACCCTCTCATCTGCACTCTTTATTGATCTCAAAAGCTTTTGACATGGTTAACCACACCCTTCTTATTAACATTCTAGAGTCCCTTTCCCTTGATATTTGGCTATCCAATGGTTCAAGTCCTACCTTAGCAATAGGCAACAAGCAGTTCTCTGGGAGCAGGACCTTTCATCCCTCCTGCCAGTCACCCTTGGAGTCCTTCAGGGCGCTATTCTAGGACCTCTCCTTTTTTCACTATTCATTAATGACCTACACGTAGCAATTCCTCAAGCCACCTGTATACAATATGCAGACGATTCAACAATCATATGCTCAGCTAACTCCCCCTCAGAACTATATTCTTCAACTCAGAAGGTATTCAACATAATTGAGACTTGGTTCTTAAAGTGTTGCCTCCTTCTAAATGCTAAAAGAAAAAGCTCCTACTCTTTGCATCTACCAGTAAGTCCTCCCCAGTAGACTTCTCAATTAGGTCTAACAGCGGTACCTTCATATCCCCAGACTCCACCACTAAACTGCTAGAAATTACTATTGATAATAACCTTAACTTTGACAGCCATATAAATAACACTATAAAATCTGTAAACAAAAAACTTGGCTCCTTATACAAAATCAAACCCTTCCTAACCCAATCAGCAAGAACCAAAATTGCTCACTCTCACTTAATCTCTACTCTTCTTTATGCCTCACCCATTTACTCTAACCTAAAAAAAAATAACCTCAGCAAATTAACTAATTCCTACAATAGTATTGCCCGATTTGCTACTGGTAATCCCTTTAGAAACCACCACTATCTGAACCTACTGCAACCTAGGATGGCTATAATTGCAAAATCTTCTGGTATTTATGCAACTCACCATTGCCCACAAGCTATTTTACCAACCTAATAATACTTCTATACTCTCTAACCTCATCATCCCCTACAAAAACCTTCACTCACTACGCTCATCTAACAAACTTCTAGCCACCATAACAAAGTCCAACAACAAAGCAGATGATTCCTTGTTCTCAAACACTGTAGGTAAACATTGGAACCATTTACCTATAGTACTTACCTTACTTCCCTCTCTGCCTCTTTTTAAACAAAACCTCAAAAACCATCTGAAGATCCATTGGTTATGCCCCTGCAGCAATCCTGATTAATCCTTTCATTCTATACTTCTCACCGCTCTCTCTCACTTTTCTTCCTCAATCCTGCAGCCTATCCCTGTAAGGACTGAGCTGTAACTACCTAATGTACTGTTCTTACCTATGTATTATATGATTTATTGATTTTGTCAAATTTTGTCTGACACTGTTTAACAGTCATATCTTTTATCCTTTATATTCTGTACACATTGTTTTGTATACTCTATTGTGCATATATTGGAGCTTTTCTCCTCGGGCCTCTACTGAAAATGGAAATATATCCAGCTAGACTAGCCCGGTTAACAAATGTAAAATAAATAAATAAAACATTATCATCAATGTGTGTGCTGGCAGCCCTGGTAGTTATCATGACTCCCACATCTGGCATGCCTCACAGCTGTACAAGGCATTTGCCAGGGGGGACATCCCATACAGCCATCTAGTGGATGATGCTGGTTATGCACTGGAACTGTGGATGATGACACCCATAAGAAATGCCAACACACCCACTGAAGAATTCCATAATGAGGTACATGCACAAATTAGGAACATCATAGAGCATGTGTTTAGGCTGCTTCAGTCACAGTTCTGCTGCCTTGACATATCTGGTGGAGGCCTGCAGGACTCTCCAGCCAAATGTGTACACATGTTCATAGTATCTGCCATGCTACACAATATGATCCTGTGGAAATATCTACAGCAGGAACATCACATGGAAGGGGGACACAGACCCCACCATGGCCACAAATCCACAGGAGCAGGGGGACTTGGAGGATGAAACCCTTCAGCCTGTCCCTGCAGGCAGATGTAGGAGTGTCCAATATGCCCTGGCCTTGGCAAGTTGGCAATGCATAGCACATACATTGATATCCTAGGGGCCCAGGGGCTGACACCTCACTCCGACTCACATACACATTGTAAAATGGATGCCAGCCACATCACACTACCTAGACCTTACCATGTACAGGCCATGTACTGCCTGCATCTGATTGAGTCAGCCCTGAAGCACTGTCCTCTCAACCTCTGCTTGCACAAGGTAAGTCACTCTTATTAACAATAAATTAATGGGGTAATAGACTGTGTTAGCATATGTATAGTATTGGCACATGTATGCCTGGGAATGGTGTGGTTTACCGGGATATCAGCAGACAGCAGACAGCTATGTGGGACAACAGGAACTCTCACCCAAATACTGGCTGACCCACAATATACAGTAGGCTCTAAGCCAGCAAAATCTACTGCACTATGTGAGGGACTTACAAACAGTGGAGTCAAAAGACAAATGCATGGACATCAATGTTGGAGTCCCATACATAGCTCTAATCCTCTTACAGCATGAAATCTGCACAAATCCATAAAGAAATGTAGGGCAAAGGCCCCAAAACAGGGACACGTCTTAAATATTGCACTTACAAACATAGAAAGTTGATAGAATAACAGCTGTTGCAGTAGCATGAATTCTCTGAAGGTCAAGAAGTCTGAAACTGTCTTGTCATTACTTTGTAACTTCAGTCTGTAATGTACTCACCATTATTTGCATCTCAACCACAATTTTACGAAAAATAGGCCCAATTTATGAAGAACCATCTGCACAGTCTGTGAAGATGCGTACACTTGAGAGGTATGCCCCCCTCCCCTCAACACACCTGTATTCACATAGAACTGCAGTAACATTAATGTTTGCAAGGTGATAGCAGAAGGCCACACACTGTCAGGGCTGTCACAAACAACTTGATAACTTGCTCCATTTCTTCAATATGCAGGGGTCAATTTGCTAATAGTGTCAGCAAGTAGACACCACTTACTGGTGGCTGTTGTGGATTAGTCATCTAAGTACAGTACTGTAGTGGTCTGGGTACATGGTTCGAGACAGGCCATGGCAACTATTTTGCATGTCAGCTATGCTAACGGTAGGAGTAGTACACACTGGCCAGAACTCAATATTTGTTATTGCAGGAAAGCTGGACAATGGAGGGACAGGGGACCACACATATGGACAGTACACAGGTATGAGTAACCTGCACAGTGCCTAGTAGAACAACAGGTTGTGAGAGGCAGTTGAGTGCCAGGATATAAAGGATGCCACGCCACTGTGTCAGTACTGACAAGTCAGTGGGAACCATCCCTACCTGTGGAATGACAGGGTGTCACAGAATGTCCACATGTATGCCTCATATATCTGTTCTGCTTGCCCTAACATTGCATTTGCCTGACAAACTATTGGCAAACCAATAAAGGTTGATGTGAAAACAGTAGTGACAGACAGTAGAGATGCAGATGTCATCCCCAAAAGTAATTGCAAACTAATGCAAAACCATTCCACCAACTGTGTACATTTGGAAGAGCAATATTAAGAGCCTGCCCCCATGTCTGGGCCTGTGTCTGACTGTTATATATGGGCTTGTCCAGATGCATGTCTGCAAGAGTCTGACAGTTATGGCCAATCTGCAGCCTCACAATAACAGTGCAACACAAACCGTCTGAGGACCCAGTAGATGTATGGGGCACAATGATGGACAATCTGCTAGACAGGTACAGTCAGAGGTGTGAAGTCAGTAACCCTGTGTGTGATGTTACAACTTCTACCCCACTCACACCATAACTACATAGCAGCAACTGTGGATAAAGGCTGTGACTGGACTACAGAAGGACAAAGAGACGCATATAAGGGGAAGGGGACCACTAGCCAGACAAACATAGAATGTGCACACTAGAACAATTTCTGCTGTAACATAGTTCCCTGCAATTTACGGGGTCAGTAAACAAATGTCTGTCAGTGCTCCCTGACTTAACTCTATACTGATTTGCCACTCACATGCCAGGAAATCACAGTGCTATGTAGAATATGCCACACATATGGAAAACTTTGCTCAGTCCAATGCACTCTGTACCCACACCAGAATATACCTCAGTTAATAAGGATAGCACACAGCCAGGAGATTCCTCACACAGTATATCACTGAGGTGCTGGACTGTTTACACAGCTTCATCAGCCATTCAGCTTTAGCAAACAAAATGCTGGACCAGACTACAGCTACCACTTCAATGGAGTTCAGTTCTTACTATTGAAGGTCTTACTGCGCATGCTCCTACAATTAGAGAAGTACAGTCTATGTATAAACCCACATCTGCATATACAACTCTGTTGTCAAGATATGTCTTTGCATACAGACAGCTATGTACACCTTAACTGTGTCGGCCCACTGCCATCAGACAGATTAACCCACAGCTATCTGGAGGTGACACATATGTGATATATCTGAATCTGTTAAGTGTGATAGACATATATATATATATATATATATATATATATATATATATATATAGATAGATATAAATATAGGTATCATATACAAATATATCAATTATAGACAGGCAGAAACAGTGGGAGGGAGAGACAGAGAGAGAGAGAGAGACAGACAGAGAGAGAGAGAGGCATAGAGAGAGAGAGAGACAACCTGAAATGCATAGAGTGATGTCCTCATGCAGACAATTGCACGCAGATAGTAACCACTGGCACATGCCAGAATGAAGGTGACCTCCATTGTGAAATAGTAGTCAGGTATGGATTGTAATCTCATCTCACCTTCCTTGTGTGTGTGTGTGTGTGTGTGTGTGTGTGTGTGTGTGTGTGTGTGTGTGTGTGTGTGTGTGTGTGTGTGTGTGTGTGTGTGTATGTGTGTTTGTAGGTTAATGCATTTTGAGGCTTTTCCCAGCCAGTACACTTCCCATTGCCCTACTTTAAAACGCCTGCTCTGCAGTACTTAAGTGGGTCAATCACTCAAATCCAGATACTTTTTTTCAAAATTCAGTAAAAACATACAGACATTGTACAACCTAAATAATTATTTGTTTTAAGTACTGTTTTACTCACTGTCTGAAGCACACTGCTGGCAAGCTCAGCTGTGCTGCTGATGGCAAACTGTGAGAGCATTCATAAACATATCTTGAGTTAGTAAACTTAAAACGGGAATGAGAAGTAGTCGATACTGCTCTGTGCAGACCTTTGCACAAATAAGCAGTGTACACATACAACCATGTCTGAATCTGATGGAAGAGAGAACAGATATGTGGTATGGTGCTAGCTAGATATACTCAGTGTACACATACAACCATGTCTGAATCTGATGGAATAGAGAACAGATATGTGGTATGGTGCTAGCTAGATATACTCAGTGTACACATACAACCATGTCTGAATCTGATGGAAGAGAGAACAGATATGTGGTATGGTGCTAGCTAGATATACTCAGTGTACACATACAGCCATGTCTGAATCTGATGGAAGAGAGAACAGATATGTGGTATGGTGCTAGCAAGATATACTCAGTGTACACATACAACCATGTCTGAATTTGATGGAAGAGAGAACAGATATGTGGTATGGTGCTAGCTAGATATACTCAGTGTACACATACAACCATGTCTGAATCTGATGGAATAGAGAACAGATATGTGGTATGGTGCTAGCTAGATATACTCAGTGTACACATACAACCATGTCTGAATCTGATGGAAGAGAGAACAGATATGTGGTATGGTGCTAGCTAGATATACTCAGTGTACACATACAACCATGTCTGAATCTGATGGAAGAGAGAACAGATATGTGGTATGGTGCTAGCTAGATATACTCAGTGTACACATACAACCATGTCTGAATCTGATGGAAGAGAGAACAGATATGTGGTATGGTGCTAGCTAGACATACTCAGTGTACACATACAGCCATGTCTGAATCTGATGGAAGAGAGAACAGATAGGTGGTATGGTGCTAGCTAGATATACTCAGTGTACACATACAGCCATGTCTGAATCTGATGGAAGAGAGAACAGATATGTGGTATGGTGCTAGATATACTCAGTGTACACATACAACCATGTCTGAATCTGATGGAAGAGAGAACAGATATGTGGTATGGTGCTAGCTAGACATACTCAGTGTACACATACAGCCATGTCTGAATCTGATGGAAGAGAGAACAGATATGTGGTATGGTGCTAGCTAGATATACTCAGTGTACACATACAGCCATGTCTGAATCTGATGGAAGAGAGAACAGATATGTGGTATGGTGCTAGCTAGATATACTCAGTGTACACATACAACCATGTCTGAATCTGATGGAAGAGAGAACAGATATGTGGTATGGTGCTAGCTAGATATACTCAGTGTACACATACAGCCATGTCTGAATCTGATGGAAGAGAGAACAGATATGTGGTATGGTGCTAGCTAGATATACTCAGTGTACACATACAACCATGTCTGAATCTGATGGAAGAGAGAACAGATATGTGGTATGGTGCTAGCTAGATATACTCAGTGTACACATACAGCCATGTCTGAATCTGATGGAATAGAGAACAGATATGTGGTATGGTGCTAGCTAGACATACTCAATGGCAGTGTCAGCTTATTCCTGTCATGGTCATTATCATGAGAGTTTGTAGATCACACAGTCTCAGGCAGTAACGCTTCCAGGGTATTGGAGCCAGAGAGAGACAAAGAAAGAGAATCACCTGTGAATACACCAACGCAGAATACCCTGTAAATATGAGCCAGACCAGAAGTATACATGTGTATTAGGTGTAGGGACAGTAGCATTTTAAAGTCAACATTTAAATTGCATACCTTTTGCACATGGCCATGCAGGTGAACCCCCTGATGTTTTTGTATACCCAAATCAGAGAGTTTTAATAACTTGGCCGGGTACTAAGAGATTGGGAGAACTTACAAGGACTCTTACACAGAAAGAGGTCTACAAACCTGGGGTAACTTCAGTAGATTTTCTGGTTGGATAATCTAGCTCTGTCTCAATATCCAGCACCATTTTATGGAACCATGTGAAGATGTCACTGCTTTGGATAGAAGACATACATTCCTCCATCTCTTTTAAATGTGGCTTACCCAGTGCCCCATCTCCTGTTAAGCTACATTCTCATGCCAGGTGGATACCCCTTTTTTCAGCTGCATGTGTAATATTGATGGCACTGTGGGGAAGGTGGATGTTCTGCATAATATGAAAAGTTAATATTACACTATCCCTGGCATTCAGAAGCATCTTCCATGTTCCAATAAGTGATTTTGTGCAACTAGCATAGTGACACAGTTTACGGGCAATTCAGATATGAACTACCTGTGACAGCCTGCATAGTATGTTAATGGCAGTACAATAATATGGTAATGACCAACACTATTAAAAAGGGCCTCTGTGGATGCAAATGAGAGTAAATAATATGACAGATTAATTCAGGTATATATTCCAAGATGACATATGCTAGCTCAAGAGTTAATAACTGTAGTAAGAATATGGAATTACAGGAAGTGAATGGCAAAAGATGTATGGAGTAGCTATAGCAATAGTAAACCTGTACAGACAAAAAGGTGCATTCACAGCATTTAGTCAATATGATATCACACTACTGAGGGTAATGAAGTGCAAACATCTGTGCATTACATTTCATGCCCTGCACTATATTAAAATTGTGGACCAGTGTGTGGATACATTCACCATGCAGCAGCTAAATGAAATGATTTACACTCACATGCAGACCCATGGGTTGTGTGGAATACCAATCCCTACGACTGGTCCCAAGATATGTGTTGCTTTGTCATTACTAGCTATAGGGACCTTTCATTGCCCATCAGGGATATAATGGGTGTATTTCAGGAATCTGTCTCAGGGATTCTAAACCAATTCCTCAGTGTCATGCTATAGCATGTGAAGGAGCATATGTTATTTTCACATACACCACCATGAGGGTTTTTATGAAATAGCCCTGTTCTTCAAAGTATTGGGGAGTATACACTGTATCCACATTGCAATAAGGAAACTGCAAGGGGAGCATAAATAAATGTATGTTAACCTGAAGAGTTTCTACTTCATTAACTGCCATGTGGTCTGTAATGTGCAGTGTATAATATAGTGTGTATGCAAGACACCAAGGCAGTACAACAACTCACACATGTGGCACACGCATCTCATTGTAGTAGTCTGTGCTGGGTGATATCACCCAAGGACATCTTATTCATGATGCTGGATAGCCAGTGTTCATGAGACCTATTAGAAATCCCCCATACCATGGCACAGAATGGCTACTGCATTGTCTTGTCTCAAACCTGGGCCATCACTAAATGTGTGTTTGAATGGCTGAAGGCTGCATCCACTGCCTGAATGTATCTGGGGGAGTCCTGTAGTATGATTCAGTCACATGTATGAAAATTTTAGTTTGTGCTATATAACAACCTCATTGTAGACAAACAGTTGTACCAGTGGAGACAAATTCACTAGTAGGATGATTCACACCTGGCAGTAGTGGGTGTCCTATTGAACCAGTGGAAGAACAAATTGCAGAGGAGTATTCCAGGTAAAGGCTGGTGCAGTGTTCTATGACACTGGTTAAGGGGCAGAAGCTACCTGATAAATATTGGCCTGACTAAATCATTATAATGAAAATAAAAGGTGATACATGTAAACCTTCACCCAGACTGTGCTGTTTCATGTAAAAATTTGTCACACTGTTCATGCGATATAGACTACCTAAGTAGGAAAGTAGAGATGGCAGAGCACAGATATCACTGTAAACTCAAGTGGGGAGGACCACAATGTCAAGTGTCATTAATGAGCAACTGTATGTATGTTGGTACTGGTGAATAAAAGTTTGTGCATTACATTTCAGAAGAGGTGGTGGCTGGGGAGATTAAAATGCACTGGGCAGAAAAAGAGAACATTGTCTTAACTGGTGTGTGTGTGTGTGTGTGTGTGTGTGTGTGTGTGTGTGTGTGTGTGTGTGTGTGTGTGTGTGTGTGCGCTTGCGTGTGTGTGTGTGTCTGTTAGGACATAGCCTCAACAGTTGATTCAACACTGTGGTGAACTATTACAGGCTCAGGGCTATAACCTTTGGGAGATGTGTGCATGGGCTGACTGTGCTAGCACCTGTATTTGAGAGTATTCTCTCTTTGAGAATGACAGGTATTATCCAGACGATGCCAAGAGGAAGAAGTGCTTTGTGAACATGAGTGATGGTCCCCTAGCATAACTCAATGTGGCATGAGCACTGCACCTTTGTGGACATTCACACAATGTAGATGATACCCTGTGCATTGCTCACCACCTGATAGTCGATAGTTACACATTTTGTGGTTCATGTACCTAGTTCACTGTTCTACAGATGGGGCCTTTATTTCATTGTAGGTACAGGCTATGGTTCCCAGTGCCTCCAGGAAATGGGCTACTGCACTGAAGGCTGATATATAAAATATACTTTATGATTCAATTCCTCAAGAAACATCAATTGAAATAAAGAACTTGCTCTGGGATTTAAACCTGCAGTCTTTGATGATGTTTAATCAGCAGCCTGCATGGACGGATTTGATAAAACTTTAATTTTTCATAAAAAAGCAAGCTAAAACAGTATAGTGCTAGTTTGGTAGGAGGTGACTTAGGGAAGACACCTGACTGTAATTAAGGCTGATCCTCACCTGATGAGTGTAGCAGGAGGCCTATTGGCTAGAAAGCCTGCAAACATTTGATATATTAAGGGTCAGCTGGTTGAGGTTTACTTGAGGTGAGTAATATTGTGTTTCAGTGTCAAACCCCCTCCTGTATGATTGCAAGCTGAACAAGTAGTTTCTGTCTTGTTTTTGTAGTTTGTTAGATTTGTTCTTTCTTTTCTAGGCCTTGAATGAAGAACCATAAAGATACGAGTTAACCACAGGTAAGAAGATTGTGTTGTTTTTTATACTTATTCTGCTTTCCATTTTTGTTTTATTTATTTGACTTTTGCTGGCTGTTCCCAGATTTAAGTTTCTTTTCTGTTTCGATTTCTTCAAAGGATTTTACTTGATATTCATAAGTATTTGATCTGCTATAGGATTTTTGGAAGATGTTAAGGACTTTAATTTATATTCCAAGTTGTTAGTTCTGAAATATCATTTTTTTTTCCCATTAGATTGTGCATTTTCCTTTCTGAAAGGAATAGGGCCTGCATCACAAGATAATCTTGGTAACCATGTTGACAGGTGATATGCTCTGAAAACTAAATTGCAAGATCTGTCCGAAAGCATTGAAAAACTCTGAATAACATGCTTTTTAACTGATAGAAAAATAAGAAAATTGCTTTTGTAGTACTTTTATATATTCAACAGAATGCTTACAGAGAACATAGTTGCACTTTTTATAGACTTGCATTGCTGTCTTTCCTTCTTACTGTTATGTCCAGGTATATTTGTTTTGTGAAATGGAAAGTGCAATGTTATCTTAGCTGGGTGCTCCTTTATGTTGCACCAGTTTGTTGATATTTCTATTTTGGCCCTGAAAATGCTGATTTCTTTATGACAGTTAAAACTTCCACAAATGCAATGTTCTCATGACCTAAATCATTGTAGTTTAATTCCCTTCAGGTAATCAGTTCAAAGATGCCTGCCTTGCTCCTCTAAAGTGAACTGTTGAAAGAAAGCAGTAGAGTTGTCTTCTCTCAGTTTTAGTCACTTTGTTGAAAGGAGAGTGTAACAAGCATCCTGTTCCTATACTAAGGATGTAATATCAGAATGAAACAATGGGTGGGTTAAATACTTTTTATGTTTTGTTCTCTTTGCTTTGGGAGGGAGTTGCTGCCTACAGAATTTCTCAGCATTTTTTTAAGTCTAAAGGGAAGTCTCAAGTTCACTTGGAGTGTGCAGGTTTCCTTTAAAGATATGGAAGGCTGTGAATTGGAGTTCTCCAAGATGCCCCTACTGCTTATGGATAGGAGTGGCTATGTAATGTGCAACAGTCACGTACCGGTGTGAGAAGATTGTGATGAGATGTATCTATTTCCTTCTAGGAAAAGTGTCTCTACCTCCTATCCATTCCCTTCTACAGCATGAGTGTTGTGTAATTTGATTTCTAGTTACTTGGCCTTTACCGTGTACCCTAGAAAACTTGAGCGTGCATTCTAAAAGAATATAGTAAATGCTTTCCATGTACTTTATTTTATACTGCAACTTTGCAAACAACATTCCCTTTAGTAGAGTTGTCAATATAACTGGCAGATTGCAGTTCAAAATGTAACAATGTAGCAAAAAAAAAGGTGTTCATGTAGTGCTGGGTGGGTTTGTGTGTAGGTTAAGTGGTGAAAAAGGTATGGCTTAAATGTAGGCCATGCTCTAGTTTTAAATTTCTCTGACTCCATGTAGCTTCAACTTTTGTTCTCAAGTCACTTGTACAAAAGGAAATGAATCACAAATAATACTGCAAGTTGAAGAAATGTCATACATATATCTCCTGTTTAATGTCCTAAGCTATTTTAGCAGGACATTATGGCTGATGTAAAAACTATAGGAATGACTGTGGACATGCTACATACTGTTTCCTGCTACCCTGTTAGGATGGATGGCCACAGTTCATGATGAAAGTGGTGGAATAGCACTGCTGTAGTGTGAGAGAGCATTTGCACACAGTCCTAGTGTTACTGGAGAGACATCAAGGCTCTTGTTTAACTTGATCACAAATCCCTCTGTTCAAAAATTCTAGAGGTCTGATGTTCCTGTTGGTTGGCTATTATGCCTTCATCAGTAATATTTTGTGTTATTGTAATTCTGAGTGAAGTACCTTCAACAATGTAATGGCATCATTCATGAATCTGTACTGTTATCTCACCATTACTGAGGGTTTGAAGACAAGTTTCATTGGAATTGCATGAGTAGTTAAACTTGCTAATGCTTTCTTTAGTAGACTACATCCAGTAATGGTTGTGGGTTTGATTACAACCCAGAGTACCACCACTAGTAATTTGCAGGGAGTGTCTGCTTTTTTTCTTAAGTACAGTACCTGAAAATTGCAAAAGAAATATATACTTACCTTAATTTTTAAATTTGTTCACTACACTTAAGTCACTCAGGCCATTTCTATGTGTTTTAATGCAGGGTTCACTCTGATTGTTGAAGCAGCTCAACAATTACCTGCTTTGCACCTGGTTGGTATGACATGAAGTCTGTGTAGTCAATTCCTCTATTAGTTGTATAATGTGCCATCACTGTCATTTTGGGTGGGTGTTTGTCTTTTCTTTGACTGTAATATTTACAATGTTATTATGGCAAAGATTTGAACTGCATTTTTTTCCATAATCTGTACTCCTTTCTACCCCACCCTCCTTTTTGCTATTCTGTAGCATGCATTTACTTTATTATTTTGTTTTACTCCATTTAATTTACAGTTATCAGGACCTGGTCCCATTTCTTCATTAAGGGAAGCCAGCCAAACACCAATGGTATAAGACTACCACCACAGATTATCACAACAGTGGGGTCCCAAGCTGCTTGTCTCACCCCATACATTCTGCAGCAACTGCATCGGTCACTAAAGCCTGATTTGTGTCTTCTTGCAGCAGTACCAGTGGAGGTGACCATCAGCAGATGAAGACATAGCTATTGGCCTTATTGACAGTAGGATGGATACCACCATCTCTATCAAATCACTGAGTCATGCCCCTGCCCTACACTGATAACACCATTTCAGGCAGGGCCCAGTGCTGAGTGAGTTCCACTGGGTTGTGGCTACCAGGAAATGCAGCTGCACAACTCCACCCTATCCTCCATCTCTGTGTTCTAGCCATTTTTCTATATCCACCTCTGTTTGTTCAGTCATTCCCATGCCAATTGTCCTCCCTATGATACCTTCCAAATTTTCCTCCTTGCCTTTACTGTGGGTACAGAATTCTGCAGACCCTCATTGATATGCACACTCAGTTGACAAGCACTTCTTGCACTAGCTTTTCTCCTGCTGTAACTCAGTAGTATGAACAGTTCTTAGTGCCTGCTGTAGCTATGAACATATTTAATCAGGTCTCCACCTTGCACTGATTCCCATTACTGATCTGGTCAATCTTAATGAGCATTGGGATTCATCAAGAAATCATGCTGAAAAGAGGAGCGCTGCCCATGGCTGCACTATTAATTCTTAATCCCAGTCAAGGTGTTTCTTTATATAAGATAGATCAATTGTGGGAAGTGTTAGAAGATTATAAAATAGGAACATAGTTTATGAAATAGTAAATGAATGTTAATGAACATTTAATTGACAGACAAGTGTAAATGGTTTCATAGGAAATAATAAAAAAATAAGCAAAAGGTGTGAAAGGCAAGGTCTTCCTTTCAGTATGTCAGTTTTCATACTGTGTATAGACATTATAATGAAGTAGTTAAAAATGGAGTACTCAATTTATATGTGTACAGCAGTAGATATTGCACATTATACAAGACCCCCCCCATTAATATTCAAAAACATGCACGCTGATTTTTCAGTGTGCACGTTGTAAATCAGAGTTATAGTAATGGAAAAAGGACCGGTCGCCCAGTCTTTTTCCATTACTATAACTCTTTTTTTTTTTTTTTTTTTTTTTTTTTTTTACAGCAACAGAGAACGTAAAATCACCATTGCTTCACACTGTCTCGCTATGTTAAACTCGTTTAACATAGCAAGACAGCTTTAAAAAAAAGCAACAGAGATTCCCTGTTGCTTTTTTTAAAGCTGTCTTGCTATGTTAAACAAGTTTAACATAGCGAGACAGTTTATAAAAAGCAGCGGAGATCTTGCTTTCTCCGTTGCTTTTTTTTCAAAACTGTCTCGCTTTGTTAAATGGGTTTAACATAGCGAGACAGCTTTAAAAAAAGCAACAGAGATTCTCCGTTTCTTTTTTTTAAAGCTATCTTGCTATGTTAAACCCAATTAACATAGCGAAACAGTTTGTAAAAAGCAACAGAGATCTTGCTTTCTCCATTGCTGTTGCCCACAGCTCTGATGTACTGTCTAGGCATACAAAGAACTGCCGCAGAATACCAGACAACTGCGGAAGGGCAGCAAGGAGGCATTGTACAAGGCCATTATTTAAGAAAAGTAATTATTTTTTTCTTAAATAATGTCATTGTATAATAGCAATAACCCACTTCTGGGTGTGGGTAATGCTGGATTTACCCACGGTTTGCTTTGTTTGGCCACTTGGGCTTCGCCGTCGTGACCAAACCACACCAACTGTGGGTAAATCCAGCATTACCCACACCCAGGCATGGGTTATTGCTATAATAGCCACTAACTTAGGCATACATATACCAATCCAAATATAGCTAAAATGTGTAAAGCATGCACGAAATAGAAAAAATAACTAAGGTAGAGATCAAGAAAATACTCAGATTCAGAAATATGGCACACATGATGACAGCCAATCAGCACTGTTTAGTATACTTGTGGATGAGACCAGAGCTCATGACAAATACAAGTGCTCAGGCCAGGTGCACAACAAGCTGCTTGTCATCATGGCCACAGTAGGGACCCACTGTAAGTTCATAGTAGAGCAACTTGCTGCCAGAGTAAAATACACACAGCAACAGTAATCTCTGACCAGGCACAAGCTTCTAGGTTAATACAACAAGACTATGTGCACAGATAGTAATACTAAAGTGCTGAAATAGTGTAACTTAGGACAAAAGAGATGCAGGAAAATGCTATATACATTATACAAGGCTATGATTTTTGTGGCATGATTGTAGATGTGATGAAAATGTGAAGCTCAGACATGATATAAAAAGTGAAACATCGATTTACACTAGTCCAGAGGGAGGGGTACACATCACCACTTTTACTTTATCAATGCACTTGTACTATACAGTAAATGTAATGGAAAAACAAAATATCAAGCCTGAGAAGATTTGAACCCATTAGCATATTCAATGATTTTCTTTTATGCACAGCATTAGTAAGTTGAGTCACTCTAAAAATTATATAGACTGGGTCAGGGAAAGAAATCAGGTGAAAGTTCCACAAGAACAATTGAAAGTAGAAATCGGAAGATAAGCTGCAAAGGAAATGAACTCATGACTCTCTTTCCTGACAGTTTCTTAAATACAATGTCATCAAAATGAACCATTGCGGAAGTCCTACTAAAGGTGTCACTGAAACATATATCACGGGAATGTTCCACAAGAACAGACTTGAGATAGAAAAGTCAAATATAAAATTTAACAATGAGCACCCCACTCGGTACCTTGACCATGCCAAGCACAACCTGAGAAATGGAAACAGAATAAAGTCAAGGTTTACTTCATTCTGTATCTGTCAACTGCCATGCAGTTTTGCTTAGTTTGGTTTTGCTTCCATTTTTCTTAGCACATGACGGAGTCACCAAAGTATGGCCTTTGATCAGGGCTGGTGTAAAGGTTAAGGTGTTTGCTTCCTAGACAAACAATACAAGTTTTGATTCTCACTAAGGGAAACTGACTAAACTTAAACAGTCCACAAGTATAGCTAGCCTGTACTTATCTGTGACATCATATGACCTATTTTTTCTTGGCAAAGGGAATTACAATTTTTCATCATTTATAAATGGGCATTATGGTGCTCTCAGCAACCAATCACATACACTACAACTACAAAAAGACAATTGCTTTGTAAGCCCCTTCTGGGCATGTGTGTGATGTGCTTATTTTTAATCAGATTTTAATTTGGAAATGGGAGTATTTGACAGGGATAAAAGGGTAAGCAAACAGAGGGTACAACATAGTGTAAGCAAATAAGGAATGAATAGCATAGGGGTAAGGAATGAGGCATGAACTTTTCATGACGGGAATGTTTGGGGAAGGATGGAGAAGATATGAGGAGTAGCTTAGGTAAAAGAGAAAGACAAGATTAAAGGTAAGGAATAACACACTGAGGGAGGGGTATACAATGCTGAAAGAGATAACAGACAAATATAGGAAAGACAATTGCGAGAGGATTGTAAAATCAACATACATGGGCATGAAAGAGAGGAAAACACTAAACTAAAATTGGCATTTATGGAGGCAGCATTTGCCAGCTGAAATCAACTGGGAGACTGGTCATCAATGGGGGATTTGTCACCATCCTGACCTGGATCAGAAGCTGGACACAGTACTGGGCAGTGATGTGACTGAATGGGTCACCAGAGCATGGTCTCCATCTGGCTAATACATTTATCCTTTTGTTGGGGATATCCACAACAAACTGCCAGCTGCCAGCATGTATACTCACCCTGGCACTGTTCTCTAGTCTACTGCTGTACATCTGTCTTTTCCTTTTGATCTCTTCAGGGGCTAGAAACATAAAAAAGGAATGATGCAAACTTTGGGGATGGCATGTAGTGGGAGTTTTTTTGGGTAACTAAAATAAGTTATACTTAAAGTGTGGAAGTAGTGGTTGTGCCTTAATGTGTTCTCATTGGTGGAAGAGGTAGGATCAACATTCTCATGCACTGTAATGGTGATTGCACAGTTCCTCTGTGTGGGATGCCAAAATTATGTGTGACAGCTTTGGCTAAATAATCCCGGGCTTCAGTCTTACACTGTGACCCAGTATAACTCTCCTGCAGGAGCCTTCAGCTGAACCTTTTATGGAGGACATGCTGCACTTCCCATAAAATCGGTTTTCCTTTTTCCCTTTCTTTTGCTGTACCTCAGCATTCACAGTTTCCTTGGAATAACATGTGCTGCTGTACTCGTTGACCACCTGTGTAAATGATGTTATCTGCACCATGCCTTCCTTACATTTTTATTTGGTGTGCCTTTCCCTGATGGACAGCATGGTCAGCTTATGCATAGGTGAAAACATCTTGGTGATTTAGCTTGTATCATTTTTACTCTAGTGAATCTAATTAGCTCTTGTATAGTTATGCTGCAAAGCAATATGCCATCAGCTGTCTCTTTAATAGTGCAATTTCATACTGTGTTCTCTTCTATCTGGGATGGTCACCCACTGCTGTTGGCTTCTATTTTGACTTTTGTCTGTCTCTGCCCCTTCTACATGATCTGCTGAGGACTGCTTGCGGTCCAAGAGCTCCCCTACTGTAACTACTTCCTAACTATAATGTGTAATATCATACACACAGCACCATTTTGCCATATTTAGGTGGGTTATTCTGCCGGGCACCACTGGATGAATCCATACAGTGAAAGCATGCCTTCATCAGCACAAACACACTCTCTATAATTCTTCTTGCTTGCGAGAGTGCACTATTGTACCCATGTCCAGTCTGTTTAGTTTTGATGGCTGTCATTAAACAGGTTTCCAGAGTATATCCATCATCACCAAAAAAATGCCTCTGCAGAAAATCACCCTCCCTGCAAACTGTTGGTAAAGATCACACATACACATATTTGCCAGATGTAATTGTCATGAGAACTGCCTGGGTGGCCTGCATGCACACTCTAAGATGCACTGTGGATTACAGACCACTTAGTAGATGAAGTGATACTCTTCTTTTACCTGTCTCTTTCCCAGTTCACCAGGTGAAGCCTTTATTTCAATATGGGTGCAGTTTATGGCCCCTGGAACCTTAGGAAAATGAGTTACATCCTAGAACTCCCGCATTGCTTTGGCTATCTTCTCTGAGGTATATGGGGACCACAAAAGCTTCCCCACATGTTTGAGCATGTCAATGTGTAAATGATTCTGTAGTTCAAAGAGAGAGGACCTTTATTTCCTTGTGTCCAAGTTTGTTTTCTTTGTAATAAAGGAGATTGTTATTCCCTGCTGAACCATATCATGTGAAAGTTATTTGGCACCTAAACAAAACTACCTTTACTTTTAAACACTTGCTTTCAAGCAGCTTGCTAAATTTGTTTTATTATTTTTAAAGAATGGCATAGGGTAGCATTAAATCTACTTGCAAACTTTCAGAAGAAAGGCTGAAAAATCTGAGAGTTTCCATGAACTGGATTACCTCCGTCATCACACTTGAGTACCTCTGCAGCAGATGGTCCAAAAACTAACTCTTTGTTCAAAGGAGAATTCAAAATTACTACTTTGACATCTTCTGGAAGAATTTGAGAATGCAACCAAGCAAATCTCCTCATAAGAGTTCCAGGGGCAGCAAATTTGGAAGCAGCATCAGCTGAATCACACACATTTCAAACACTGAGTAGCAACCTGAGACATAGAAACAATCACGTTTTTTCCTCGGAAAAAGAAACACATGCCATACTATTCCTCCTGATATCAACTGAGGTGAGCATAAACTTTAACATATGAGTGGGAGAGTTGAGAATTCTAAAAGTAAGTAATGCAGAAAAAAAGTGTTTTACTGAAAGCCATTGAAAGCTATCCAGTCCTTGTGAGAAGGAGAATAATTCATATTTACCAGATTTATATGCAGCTGGGTTTGTTAAAGTAATAGTTGCTTGGTCTGATCATGAAGGAGAGTATGAAAACTTACAAGATTGAGGAATGTTATACAATCTTTATTCTTGTGGGTAGCAGACTGGCTGTCAGGCAAGTAATAGGCTGTGACGAAACATTCTCCTATACAGAAATAACAGGGTGAATATGAGTAGGTTCTGGAAAATCCAATCATAATAATTTATAATACTTTATAGACTGTGGAATATTATTGTTTTCTTGCTGAAACAACTGATTCCTTCTAAAAATACTTTCAGAGAAAGTGAAACCTTCCAAGGGTTTGGCAGAAGCCAAACTGTTATCAAAACCTGAATCAGAAACTCAAGGAGACAAAATAAAATCTGTCCCTTCACAATCATTTTTGTGGTTCATAAACTTGTACCTCTTCAGAAAATGAACAGTCTTGTTTTTTTTTACCAAAAACAGCTGAACTGGAAGGGTCAAATCCTGAATTATACTCTGAGCTAAAAACAATAAATCACACCCATGCAAAGTGACTGAGACAGGAAAAGAAATATGTCTAAGTTTTTTTCTTTTTTTTAAAAATAATTTCTAAAGTAGACTCAGATTTGCCAGGAATATCCTCCCAGATGTTATGCATAACATTCTAGCTAGACAGAGTGGTATTTCCTGACCATTCAGCCAAGAAGGAAATAGCATCATCTCTCTCATCTCTCTCTCATCTCTCTCTCCTCTCTCTCCTCTCTTCTACAGCTACATAGGATGTGTCCAACCAGTGTATATGGCAGCTATAGGAAATACAAGAGAGGGAATGAAGGAAAAAAGATGAATGGTCTTTGGAACAAAAAATGATCAATGCCCACCATTTTGTGTGTGTGTGTGTGTGTGTGTGGCTGGAAGTAAGAATCGAGAAACTGAAAGGTTGTTCCATAGTTAAGCTGAAAAAAGATGGCAGATTCCTGGGGATGGCTGGCATAAGTAGTCTGTAAAACAAATGCATAGAAAAAAGTAACTTTTCACCAAAATACACAATAAAAATCACTTTAAACATTGTAGGATATAATCCATAAGGCTGTGATCCTCATGTGTAATATCAATGAGTAATGCAGCCAATTTACAGCCTGATTAGCATGTGTTTAATGTTTGGTTTAGAAAGGGAAATAGAAGCAATACAGTGTGAGAAGTTTCAGCAGCAGCAACAAAAATGTGAAAGAAAGGATAGAAATATCATCCATAAAAATCAATTTTTGTTAATGGAACTGACTATTAGAAAGTTGTAAGTATTGTTTTCAAGCAAAGGATTAACTCCTTGCATAAAATCATTGAAATGATATTGTTTGGTTCAAACGGAACCAAAATAATTACAGATTAGGGGTTGGGAAATTTATAGCGGAGTTAAACATGAGCAATGACTTCAGTGTGTGGTTGACATTGTTTTGTATGGAGAGAGGAAGGGAAATAATAAAGTATTATGACATCCTAAATGCCATGTATTATGTGGACAAGAGGTGTATATATGTGCAACTTGGGAAACTGACTCCATTGAAATCAGAAAAAGCTACTGGCAGCAATAAATCTGAACATGGACATTTTCCCACAGCTGGTAGCTATTTCTGATTCAGAGAAAGGCCCTCTGAAGCAATTTTACACAATCTGTAGAATCACAGCACTGGACAGTTACATTAACCGAGCTTCATGATACCAAATCATTCCAGTTTAGTAGCCTGTGCTAACGAGCAATGTGCTGTACCTGCTGTAAAACATTTAATCAGCCCAACAAGTCTGTATAAGTCATTTAAGTCAGGCAAAAGTTAATCTTTACAATTGAGCAGTACAGGTATTGTTCAGTATTTCCAAATTACGTGGTAATGTCTGTGGGCTGACCCTGATAAAATTAATTAAGTCTATGGTTTGTTTGTTTTTGATTTATGCATGTTTTGCTGAAAAGCAATAGCAAAGGACCTTATTTATTTTAGTTTGATGACCAGGGAAGTCCACTGGGCCAAGAAGAGCCCGTTTTCAGTGGAGGCTCGGGGAGAAAAGCTCCAGAATAATTGCAAGTTACATGTCACATGTTACAAAAGGACATAGTTCATTCAGCTAATTAAACATTTACAGATAAGCTTCATGATGTTTTTTATTGGCTTGTCACATTGTTACAAAATGAAAAGACAATTCAATACAGAAATTTCAACATTTACATAAAGGGAATATTTGTTATAAACTCAATTGAAGGTTTACCATTTCAAAATATATAGTTACTAGCCATTAGTAGGTTAGGAAAATATTATACATGGAGAGGGTAATAGTATATTTGATATTGAAGAGTACAGTACAATAGATATTGAAGAGAAAATTAGTTTTTAGTAGGGCAGGGATTGTTTTGGGTGGGATGAAGTAATAGTAGAGGTAATTGGATGAGTCAGTGCGAGGTTGAATGAGGGGGAAGGGGTTTAAGTTGGAGTGTGGCAAGGGCATTCCCATTTTGAAAGAAAGATGAGAGAGTAGCTGAGATTTGAAATTTGTATGGTTAGGTAGGCTGCATAGGTGTGTGGGGAGAGAGCTCCACTGTTTAGCTAAGGAGTGGGACAGCAGTAGATGGCCAGGAGGTCATGCAGGTTTGTGGACCTGAAGGGGATTTTGGTTTTTGGATCTGTGTGAGCGGTTGGGAATGTAAGGTTTTAAGGAAGTAGCAAGAGCTGGGCAGTTGGCAGGTTTACAGATGAGCTTGTGGGCAATGGTGAGTTGTAGGTAACTGAGGTAGTTGGGTAGTTCAAGCTAGTTGAGGGTGAGGAGGGAGTGGCAGTGGTGGGATGAGTTCTTTTGAATTGGTTGCAAATTTGGAGATATTCTGGTAGCAGGATTCATGTTTGGACCGAAGGCCAAGATGGAGATTGGTGAAAAGAGGGCAACATACATAAGGGAGGGGAGTAGGAAGGTGGATGCAAGTTTGATGGGTAGAGGGGCTTGGGAAACAGTTGTGCCTGTAGAGGAGACCTAACTTTTTGGTGGATTTTCTTGATTGTTGAGTGGATGTGGGTGTCAAATTTATTTCTTCATCAATAATGATTCCAAGATGTTTGGTGTTTGGAACAATTTCAAGGAGGGTGTTGTTTTGGCTCCTTATGGTGAATGTGGATTTGTCAATGGAGTTTTTGGTAGGGAACAAACATTTGTTTTAATTTGCATTTAGTGCCAAATGGTTAGACTGCATCCAGGTTTCTGTTTTGGAGAAGGCTAGTTGGGTTTTTGCTTGGAGCTTGGAGGGGGAGAAGGCTGTGCAGATTAAGTCATCTGCATATTGGATGATAGATGAAGCTGGGATGGATTGGTGAAAGTTGTTAATGAATAGGTTTGAGAGAAGAGGGTCAAGAACAGAAACTTGTGGGACACCTATGGGTGTGGGAAGGAAGGGGGAGGTTGACGTTTTTCATTGGACAGCTTGTTGGCAGTTGCACAAGTAGCTAGAAAAACAGGCAATGGTGATGGGAGAGAGGTGTAGGGTGGAGATTTGGGATATAAGTAGGGTGTGTGAGATGGTATCAAAGGCTTTTGACAGATCTAGGAATAGTGTGGATATGAACTTGCCTGAGTCTCTAGGTTTATGGGTTCAAAAAAGGAAAGAAGCGCAGTCATGGTGCTGGGGGCAGGGCAGAAGCCGTGTTGGGTAGGGGAGAGGAGATTATTTAGTGTTAGGTGTGCCATGAGTCGTGCTTGTATTGTTTTCTCTAGTATTTTAGAAAGAGGGGAAAGGATGTCAATAGGCCTGAAGTTGGTGGTATCAGTATTTCTGGCACCTTTATGGAGGGGGATGATGTAAGCATGGCACCAGATAGAAGGCATGTATGATTCTTGTATGGATCTATTTATATGAATAGAGATGGGATAGGCAATACTGTCTGCAGATTGTTTGAGGAAGATGGGTGGAAGGTTGCCAGGTTAATTGCGACAGGGTTTGAGTTTGAGGATGTCTTTTTTTATAGTGCTTGTGGGGATGGGCTTGAGGCAGAAGGATGTGGAGGAAGGTTGATGATTTGGGTGGTGGTTGGGGCAGGAGCGGGTGGTTGTGGAGGAGGGGGGTGGGAAGAGGGCTGATAGTTTAGCTATGCAGTCTATGAAGAATGAGTTGAAATGGCTGGCCGTTTCACGGTTGGAGAGGTTGGGGTCTGAGCAGAGTTTTTTTTTTTTTTTGTTGCCAGGATGCAGCATGGATGAGATGGGGTCCCAGAAGATTTTGGGATTTGTTGAGTGCAAGGACTGGAGTTTGGAGTAGAGGACTTTGTGTTTTTTAATTAGTTTGTTTGCGTAGTTTTATAGTTGCTTATTCTCTCGGAGGCTGTTAGGGTTTTTATGTTTTTGGCATTGTTTCCATTTTTTGTCCCTTTGGTGTAAGGCTAGTTTAGTATCTTTTGTTTTGATGCGTTTGGTTTGGGGGGGGGGGTCTCGCTGATTGAGAAGGGTTAGGAATGAGTGGTTAAAGTAGGAAACGTCATCATCTAGAGGAAGGGTTTTTAGAGGGGACCAGTCAGTATGCGTTAAGCATTCAGAGAAGGTTAGAGTGTTGAAAGTGGAGAGGTTGCGGGTTTGGATGTAGTGGTGTTTTATGCAGTGGAGATGGGAGATGGTCGGTGAAGGCTGGTAGGTGATCGCTGAGAGGATCAGGTAATGTTCTGGCTTTGGTGATACGGTTTGGGTGAGTTGTTATAATCCAGTTAATGATGGTACCAGAGGTACCATCTTTATTTGGTCTGGATGGAGATTGTATTAGTTGGGAGAAGTTGTACAGGTTGATTTGTGTGGGACAGGGCTTCAGAGTTAGTAGTATTCCAGTTGATGTTGGTATCACAGAGTATACAGGTTTCATTTTTTATATTGGAGGAGAACCAGGACAGGATGTTTCCAAGAGTTTTGATATTATCACCAGGGGTAATATAGAGGGCAGCGATGCATATGGACTTGTGGTTTATTTTTAGTAAATCTATTATAATTTCAATGTTGGCAGTGGTTGGTATTTTGTTGGAATAGGGAGTTATGGTATGGGAGGTGGGGTATATTATTGCTAGTCCACCTCTTTTTTTGTGGGCTCTGTTATGAATAATTTGGAAACCTGGTGGTAGGATTTTGCTATCTTTTATATAGGTTTTCAGCCAGGTTTCAGAAATGGCGGTATTGTCGGAGTGGTTATGGGAGAGTCAGGCATGGAGGTTAGGGATTTTGTTTTTTAGGCTTTGTGCATTAAGTGTTGTAAGGTGAATGGACTTTGAGTTTGTGGGTTGAGTGGAGGGTTTGGTGAGACTGATGTTAGAGATGGGTCCGGGGTTGTGGTGGATGTCACCGGCTAGTGAGAAAGATGTGGTGGAGTAGAAGAGTGGGGCAGTATGTTGGGCAAGGGTAGCTTGGGTTGTGTGAGACCTTACTTTTGAGAACCTAGAGTGTGGGGGGAATGGCAATGTGGAGTTAATAACTGAGTCACCCGCAGTGTCTCCCAGGGCTCTACTTAGGCTGCCTTATTCTATTTATCATGAACGCTTCTATCATGTGACTAACTTAAATTGTGAGCCAAATTCACTAACAAAGTCTACTAATGACTGCAAATTGGAAGCAGTTATTAAATCCCATTCTACTACTCATATCTACAAGTAAGGAATGACCAAATGCATGTTTGCTATGTTAATCATGGGCATATCTTCATTGCCAACAAAAGGAAAATCTATCATCACTACAACTCTTCATAAATCACATTCCACTGAAATCTGACACAGTCATCCGGGACTTTAGAGAGCAGTAACTAGGAAAAATATAAAGGGAGCAGCTGTTAGGTGGTACAACCAACACTTCTCAAAAAAGTGCAAGGGCAGTAGTGACATTCATTTAAGAAGCTGCAGGTGGTACCACAGCTTCTTTGAGTACCAATACTGCATTTGTAGAGCTCAGTGGTTGAGCATTTATGTGTTCAGCTTTGGAAAGAAATTTCTTCTCCTTTAGTTTAGTCTGTGGAGCGCCATTCTAGGGAAATGTACAAGACATCACACGGCCTAACCATGGCTCTGGACTTGGGTATCTAGCCTTTGCTTTGATAAGCACATTTCTGTGATGGTTACAAAATACTTCTATCTTGCACAAGTTATACTTTGTGCTATCTTTCAAAAGTCCAGAAATGTTATAGCCCCAGTTTACAACTCTTACTTATTAGTCTGTCACTTTATAAACTGCCTTCTTCAGTATTCTTGTCAGTAAGCATGTAAAAGGTTGCAAGAAGCCATATAACATCCTCAAGAAAATACCTCAAGTCATACTATATTCACATGGTCTGCTAAGGATAAAGCTCTTAGTCTATATCTCCAGTATAACAAGTGCATAAACGAATGCAGACCTTTTCTGAAAAAAAATGTGGTTCCTCATTCTTATGTGGACAGAGGGTGAGATATGCACATAAAATATGAATAGCCTTAACACTTATTGCTAAACCAGTAAGGATCATGGCAAACAAATCACAGGCAGTCTATAATTATTGACAGGTGGCAGCATCTATGCCACCACATAGTAACACACACACACACACACACACACACACACACACACACACACACACACACACACACACACACACACACACACACAGAACCTCTCAACCTCTTAGATCAAGAATCAAGAAGAAAGCTACAAAAATAGAGACAAAAGACCAATACCAAGGACAGATACTGCCCTTATATTTTTACAAAGCCTATTATTCCAGCAACTTTCTATTGGCAAACTTGTTCTGAAGGCTATACACAAACACTCAAATCATTTATGGTGAAAACAGAAATCCAATGAATATCTTAACTTTAGCAAAAAGATGGCACTGATTAAGAAGACACTGAAGTATTAAGAATGGATTATTTTGAATTATTTTAACCCCCCCCCCAAAAAAAATAGAGTAAAGCCCATATTCCTTAATTGGGGATGTATTTTAAATGTAGATATTTCCTATTTAGAAGGCTGTTATAATAATAGGGCTTGCATTATTGTATTTCTAAAGAATATCAAATCTGACAAGTGTATATGCATCTGGACAAAGCTGTTTTAACAGATGTATAAAGATGCTCCCAGTTGTCTCTGCAGTCCATTAACTATTACACCAGGGATGCCTGGCTTCTGGCTATTTGGTACCAGCTTTCTGATCAGAGAGCTTCAATGTCTCAAGGTTGTTGAAATACTGAATTAAACAATTAAAGCTGCATATTCTCAACCCCATAAAAAAAACATCATGGAATACCTCATAGACTGGTCTGCTTGAACAACTTTTATAGTAGTCTGCGGCATATATTTTCAAAGGATATATCCAGCATTTAAAAGAGGTAAGAAAATTTAGGGTAAGTTTTTTTTTTTTTTTCTTTGTGTGCACTTTTTATAGAGCTGGCTAAGAGATACACCACAGCACCTATAGCACAATTTATACTGCAGATACAGGACACCTGTAGGTGTCTCATTCATTTTTGTCAGTATATCTGCTGAGATAATGTGAACTGGGGGTTATTAATTGTACAATTGCACTGTGACTGTGTAATTTTGATGAAGTGGCTATTACTGAAGAGCATGCAAAAGTGCTGTCGTGCAACTATGGACTAAGCATCAGAGACTATCCATGTGCAACTAACTGTGGGTAAAACTGCCTTCCAGTTTATAGCCTGCTACAGACCACCCTCCCAGACACAGGAACCCCACTCGGCCTTCCTGAGAATACTGGAAAATATGAAGGTCTCTCCAAACACCATTATATTGGGTGACTTCAACTACCCAAACATAGACTGGGAGCATTACTCTAGCTCCAACACCCTAGCCCAAAGGTTCCTAGAATTTATAAACTCAAATGCTATGGAACAACTTGTTACCACTCCCACAAGAAGGGAAAACATACTGTACCTGATCATCACCAACATGGGGACACTATGCTCCAGACCAGAAGTGTATCCCTCACTGGTAAGATCAGACTATAAACTAATCTCACTGGATATTCACATCCCGACCCCACCCCCTGCCCAGAAAACCATAGTGAAAAACTTCTCTAAAGCAAATTTCACATGCCTCAAAACCAAGGCGAAATCCTTCAAAACCCCCGGGCCTGTGGAAAATACGGCCCAGACCGCAGAATCCTTTATAAACGCATTCTATGAACACCTTCAGGAATGCATGGATCATGCAATCCCAAATAAAACCAAGACCCAATCCTCCAAAGGCAGACATCCTGTCTGGTGGACCCCAGCCATAAACAAACTATACAATAGAAGGAGGAAGCTACTACATGATAGAGCAAAATCCCAAAAAGGGAAGGCATCTCTGATCAGTATTATCAAAAAACTACGGGCACTCATAAAATCATCTAAGGCCAGCTTCGAGAGAAAAATTGCACAGGACATTAAGGATAATCACAAGGCTTTCTTTAGTTATGTTAGGAACCTGGGTGGGAATTCCCAGATATGCTTAGAATTAGTCCAAAATGACAAAAAATACACCGAGCCCACAGACATTGCCAACATCCTAGCTGACAGGTTCAGTGCAAACATCTCCCCCCCCCCCCACCAAAAGGGCAAATATCTATCCCAACAGAGTACTGCTCCCCTGACATCTCAGATGCTCAGGTAAGAGCCGCCCTCTCCAAAGCAAAAAAGACAGCATCAATGGGACCAGATGGTGTCCCGGGCTGCATCCTACATGAACTCCAAGAAGAGCTAAACCCAAACATAAAACTACTGTTCAATCTTAGCCTTACTACAGGATATGTACCCAAAGAGTGGCGTACAGCAACAGTGGTCCCTCTCCACAAAGGTGGTGCCTCAACGGATCCTGGAAACTATCGCCCCATAAGCCTGACTAGCTTGGTCTGCAAAGCTATGGAAAGGATCATCATGGACCTCATAAATAAAGATATTGGGGACCTACAGACACTGGATCCTACCCAGTTTGGCTTTGTTAAGGGCAGATCCTGCCTCTTAAACCTGTTCGATTTCTTTGAAACAGTCACCAAGGCCATTGACGAGGGGAAGGTGGTCCACACAGCCTACCTGGACCTCGCAAAAGCCTTCGATACAATACCCCACTCGGGCATTATAGATAAGCTCACCAGCTTAAATATAAACCCTTATGTCACTAGATGGGTTGCAAACTGGCTCAAGGACAGAACCCACATGGTTAGAATTGCTGGAGCCATGTCAGACTCCAAACCAGTTACAAGTGGTGTCCCACAAGGCTCAGTCCTGGGACCTCTCTTGTTCGGTATATATTTCTCGGCGGTACAGGCCAACACGGAAGGACTGTGGCTGACCAAGTTCGCAGATGACTGCAAACTGGACACCATAATCAACTCTCCAGCTGACACAAGCATCCTCCAAAAGGGCCTCATAGAAACAGACAACTGGTGCCAGAGCCATGGCCTCAAGCTAAACGCCAAAAAGTGTATAGTCATCCCCTTTGGCAAAAACAAAGTGCCCACAAATTACCACATAGGTGGTATTCCATTAAGTACAGAAGAAGTCATTAGGGACCTGGGGACCCAAGTTGATAGCAATCTCTCATTTGACAACCACGTGGCCAAAGTGGTTAGAAAACATTTTATATAGCCCACCTAATCATGAAGGGATTCACATCTAGATCAGGGAGGTCATCGTGCCTCTTTACTCATCCCTCATCAGGCCCATAATTGAGTACAATGCCCCTTTGGGACGTACCTTACCAGACACCTGCAGCAACTGAAAAGACCCCAAAAGTACCTCACCAAGAGGATCAAAGGGCTCAAACAGATGCCATATGCTGCCCGGTTAAAGAAACTCCAGCTCTACTCAGTGGCATACCGCCTGCTCAGAGGCGATCTGTGCCTGACGTATAAAGCCATGTCCAACCTGGAATTAATGGACATGCTGCACCTCAGAAAATCCAAATCCCATCGAGCTACGCTCGAGACTTGAACCTCAGCACTGAAATAAATAGGACATGCTGGAGGGACAGATTCATAACCCAGAGGCTCCCTTCACTCTGGAATAAAATCCCAGTCCAGGTTAGGCAGAGTCCCACATTGACTCTCTTCAAGAGGAATCTTGATGAGTGGATGGGAGATTGTAGGTTTACCCCTGCTATCACTTCTGTGTCACTGTTAGACAGAGGCACAGTATATTAACCTCAAAAAAAGGCATAGCAAAATTAATTTAAAATGGGTGGTGAAAGCCAAACACACTCTGACTAGGCTTATAAATGCCCTAGGGCAGATAGCCTAGTATGAACATATGAACCTATGAACAAAGTGTAATTTACACATACTGCATTTGCTGTATTATACAACATGTATTGTACCTACTCTTTGAGATGAATGGGTTGTATGTCACACTGCTAAAATGTAAACTATTTTGGATTTGAATGCCTAGCACCCATTCTCTTGACTTATATAGCAGTTATATAGCAATTAATTGTGCCCCAGATGACGTTCTACAACTAACAGAGCACACATTTGAAGGGCTATCATAAACAGGTATGTGAATGAGAATGACCATGGTTAAGAGGGAAATGGTTGAGGGATTGCAACAGTAAAGGAATCAAAACCTTCCCACTGTGAAACTGTTACATCATAAACAGGTATGTGAATGAGAATGACCATGGTTAAGAGGGAAATGGTTGAGGGATTGCAACAGTAAAGGAATCGAAACCTTCCCACTGTGAAACTGTTGCATTTAAGTAGGTTTTATTACATCACTTCTCTTCAGTAAGTCATTACTGCATGTCACTAATTACTTTTTACACTGATACACCACATTACAGTTAAGACATTGTCAGCCTAATTCATTTTCTTGACATGCACTAGCACCTGGTGCCACTGAAGGAATTATGTAACAGATGTCAGAAAACACACATTTGAAGGGAGTGTTAATAACATTGTGGAAGAATATCAAAGGATCAGTGTTAGATACCAGTAATCAGTGTTGCACAACCCTCCACATACATTTCCTAAACCTTAAGCATTAAATCACGAGTACAATGAGCATCAGACCTGTTACAATTAAAGTAATAGTACACTGCATCTCTCTTAGGCATTCCAGTTTCCCTCTATGCACTCCAAGATTCCTTTCACTATTGTCTAGAGCTGCAAAGAGAGAGAGGGCATACTAAACATGTGCCCAATACCATGCACTCACAGGTTGCATGTTCAGCTCAGGTTAAATGGGAGGTGGAAGGACATAAAAAAGTAACACTGTAACCATGTAATATTTTATTCAGAACATTGCAAACCTCAACCCCACATTTCCTGATATTATATTGTTAATAATGAATACAACTTCCTATGGCTGCAGCTATTCTGACCATTTTTGGCAATTAAGGATGCATATAATGTCACCAACTTCACATAATTATTCCACAAGCTTTAAGTACATAGGCCACTATCACACCTCACTTATAGCCACAAATCACAAAGTCACAAACAATATTTCAAATACAATTAACTTCCCTAAAATATTATCTTGTTGTGCTTACATGACAATAATTTAAAACTTATTTGTAACACTACAATGTGTGACAAACCTTTTCAGTGTAAAATTATTACACACATTATCCTTAGTGGGGTAAGTTACCTGCTATCAGCACGATGTAGGCCCATCCTATCCTTGAATCAGCACAGTCTGTTGTATGTTAGCATGCATCATTGTTACTTGAGGATCTCTTTAGTTGTACTAACTTGTACTTGTGTAGCACTGGTTTTTCCCTATCTGAAGAAATTGAAATAAAATTGCCCTGTCTCTCTAACATTGTGACATGGGATAGGTTCATAGGTTTATACTAGGCTATCTGCCCTAAGGCATTAATAAGCCTAGCCCAAAGTTTTGTGGCTTACGCCACCCCTTATATGAAAAAATACTGTGCCCATTAGTTTGTTGTGCCTCTGTCCAGCAGTGACACAGAGATGATTCCCGGGGTAAACCTACGATCTCCCATCCACAGGTCAAGATTTCTCTTGAACAGAGCCAGCGAGGTGCTCTGCCTCACATGGACCGGGATTTTATTCCACAGCATAGGGAGTCTCTGAGTGATAAATCTATCCCTCCAGCACGTCCTATTTATATCTGTGCTAAGGTTTAAGTCGCTTGCTCTAGTGGTTTTGGTGGATTTGGATTTTTTGAGGTGGAGCATGTCCATTAATTCCGGGTTGGACATGGCCCTGTATGTCAGGCACATGTCACCTCTGAGCAGACGGTATGCGACTGAATAGAGCTGGAGTTTCTTCAATCTGGCAGCATATGACAGATTTTGGAGTCCCTTTATCCTTTTGGTGAGGAACTTTTGGGGTCTCTCCAATTGCTGCAGATGTCTGGTGAGATACATCCCAAATGGGGCATTGTACTCGATCATTGGTCTGATAAGTGAAGAGTACAGGGGAACAATGACCTCACTAGATCTGGATGTGAATCCCTTCATGATCAGGTGGGCAATGTAGAAGGTCTTTCTAACCACTTTAGCAACGTGAGTGTCAAAAGAAAGGCCACTGTCAACCTGGGTCCCCAGGTCCCTGATAACATCTTCTGTGCTTAGTGGATTGCCACCTATATGGTAGCTTGGGGTTACCTTGTTTTTCCCGAAGGGTATGACTATACATTTTTTGGTGTTTAACTTCAGGCCATGGCTCTGGCACCAGCTATCTGTTTCCGTGAGTCCCTTCTGAAGGATATCCGTGTCCGATGCACTTTCCACTATGGCGCCCAGTTTGCAGTCGTCTGCAAACTTTGTCAGCCAAAGTCCTCCCATGTCGGCCTGTACTTCTGAGAAGTAGATGCTGAACAATAGGGGGCCAAGGACCGAGCCCTGTGGGACACCACTTGTGACCGGCTTGGAGTCTGACATAGCACCAGCAACTCTAACCCTGTGGGTTCTGTCCTTAAGCCAGTTTGCAACCCATCTTGTGACATATGGGTTTACATTTAAGCTGGTAAGTTTTTCTACAATACCCGAGTGGGGTATTGTGTCGAAAGCCTTTGCAAGGTCAAGGTAGGCTGTATGGGCTGCCTTTCCCTCATCAATGGCCTTGGTGACTGTTTCGAAGAAGTCAACCAAGTTCAAAAGGCATGATCTGCCCTTGACGAAGGGGTCGGGTCCAATGTCTGCAAGTCCCCTATATCTTTGTTTATGAGCTCCATTATGATCCTCTCCATAGCTTTGCAGACTAGACTTGTTAAGCTTATGGGGCGGTAATTACCAGGGTCCGTAGAGGCACCGCCTTTGTGGAGTGGGACCACAGTTGCCGTACGCCACTCCTTGGGCACGTATCCTGTGGTAAGGCTGAGATTAAACAGCTGCCTTATGTGCGGGTTTAATTCCTCATTTAGCTTGTGTAGCACACAGCCGGGGACACCATCCGGTCCCATTGATGCTGTGTTTTTAGCTTTAGAGAGAGCAGCTTTCACCTGCGCATTTGAGATGTCTGGGAGGCTACACTCCGCTGGGATAGTTATCTCTCCTTTAGGGGTGGAGAGGGGGGTGAAGTAGTTTGCACTGAACCTGTCTGCCAGTATGTTGGCAATGTCTGTGGGTTCAGTGATTTTTGTATCATTTTGGACTAATTCTGAGCATATCTGGGAGTTTCCACCCAGGTTCCTAACATAGCTGAAAAAGGCCTTATGATTGTCTTTTGAATCCATGGCAATTTTTCTCTCAAAATTGGCCTTAGTTGATTTTATGAGTGCTCGTATTTTTTTACTAATAATGATCAGGGGTGACTTCCCTTTTATGGATTTTGTTCTATCATGTAATGGCTTTCTCCTCTTATTGTAAAGTTTGTTAATGGCTGGGGTCCACCAGACTGGACGTTTGCCCTTTGTGGAAAGAGTCTTGGTTTTATTTGGGATTGCCTGATCCATGCAGTCCTGGAGGTGTTCATAGAAGGCATTTGTAAGGGCTTCTGCAGCTTGGGTTGTGGTTTCCACTGGCTCAGGGGCCTTGAAGGATACCACACCAGTCTTGAGTAGTGTGAAGTTTGCTTTAGAGAAGTTCTTCACTGTGGTCTTTTTTTTGGGGGGTGGGGGCGGGATGTGGATTTCTAGTGAGATTAGTTTATGATCAGATCTCACCAATGAGGGATATACTTCCGGTGTGGAGCATTTTGTCCCCATGTTTGTGATAATGAGATCTAGTATATTTTCTCCTCTCGTGGGAACAGTGACTAGCTGTTCCATGGCATTTGAATTTATGAACTCCAGGAACCATTGGGCTAGAAAGTTAGGGCTTGAGTAATGTTCCCAGTCTATATTCGGGTAGTTGAAGTCACCCAATATGATGGTGTTTGGAGCTACATTTATACCCTCCAGTGTCTTCAGGAAGGCTGTGTGGGGTTCCTGAGTTTGAGAGGGTAGCCTGTAGCATGCTACAATTTGTAGAACAGTTTTGCCTATGGTTAGTTGCACCTGGATGGTTTCCAAAGCTTCGTGCATTGCCACCAACCTGGAGGTGTGGGTATCCTTTATGAATATGGATACACCCTCTCCTTTTGTGGTGTGGTCCGGGTTTTGGGGGCGGAATGCATGATATGAGGTAAAACCTAATAGTGCCGGGGTGCTCTCAGGAGCCTTGAACCAGGTTTCAGTTACAGCACAGACATCGATGTTCTCCATACTGAGAAGGGCCTCGTGTGCGTGCATTTTGAGATTTAGACTTCTGGCATTGAGCAGCATTACCCTCAGTTTCTTCCCATTTTTGTTTTCTAGGGTGGTAGGTTTAGAATTTGAGCCTTGCCTAAAAAAGGCACTATGGGGGTGGCAAGAGCCTTAGCCAATATCCGGAATCCCAGGGGTGACAGGTGCAAGCCATCCCTTGCGAAGCAGCGTGGCTTGTCAAGTATGTCATCCCAGGCAGACAGACACTGGATCCCCTTTGAATCACACCAGACATTAAGCCAATTGTTAAAGCTGATCATCTTGTCTCTATATTGTGGCATCATTCTTGGTGAAGGAAGGGTACTGCTCAGGGTCAGGGTCATACCTGCCTGGGCTACATAATCAGAGAGCTCCTCTATGTCTCTTTTCATGTAGTCCAGGGAGGTACATCTCAGGTTGTTCACACCAGCATGGACAATGACTGTGTCATATTTGTACTTGCCGTGGAGTGACCCGAGTGCTTGTGTTATGTGGCGGATTCTAGCGCCCTATAGGCAGCTTACTGTGACTCTCTCCTTGTTCAGCCTGGTGAGTGGGACGTCAGTGTGTCTGACTATGGAGTCACCTATGACAAGTATGTTTGGTGTTGTATTTGGCCTTAAGGGCTGTGACTACTTTGCACACTAATTTTGTGGTTTATGTGTTGCTTGTGGGGTGTCTTGAGGTAACAGTTGTTTGGGTGTCTGCTTTGGAGGCCTCCGCTGTTTAGGTAAATTTTTACTGAGAGCCTCCGAGTATGTCTTTGTGTGTTTATGTGTTTGATTCAGTGGTGTGGTAGCATTATGTGAGGCTGGTTTTGTGGTGTGTGTAGTTGCCTTCTCCTCCTGTATGGTCTTGCCAGTCCTGAGTTGAGAGA